>NC_092817.1:88134240-88434240 GCF_023375885.2 Dermacentor andersoni | reverse complement strand
ACCAAATTGAGGCGGTAACCCCAAAAATAATATTATTAGCGCGTAAATTCATACATATTCCCTCGCCCATTATAGTGGAATGGCGAATGCCTAATTCTTTATTGAACTGAAATAAAACGTTTGCTTCGCAGCAATTACGCAGTATATTGACAAGTTGCACTTCAGTTGGCATCAAGTTTCTTAAATAAAACGGGCTCAGCAGTGAAAGAAACTGTAGCGCAGACTTTTGAATATTTAATTAGTTATGGCCTTTTACGTGCCTAAACCATGAGGCATGACGTAGTGGTTGACTCCCTAAATTCGCACCATCTGGGGTTCTTTAAAGTGTACCTAAATCTAAGGACATGGGTGTTCTCGCATTTCGCCCCAATCGAAAATGCGGCCACCGTGTTCGGGTTTCGACTCCGCGACCTTGTGATTCGCAGCCCAACATCATAGCCCTAAGCAACCAGGCAGGTAGACTTTTGAAGAGTGAAATGCTCAGACGCCATACACTTCGTCCATGCCTGTTGCACACCTCATTGCTTCCGTCGTTGAAAAGACTTCAAGAACAGCAGACGCTCCGGAGGTATAAAGTACGACGCCATTTTGAAAAGAGCGCATGGCGACGATTTTTTTGCTTCTGTGATTGGCTGGCGGAGTAACACAACTCCGCGTGGGCCGTGTGCCTTAGTTACCAACTGCTCTTCTTTTTTAAAGGTATGTGCTACCACAGAAATCTTTATTTTACACTTTCGCTTTTTTAATTGTTTTTGGCGGTGCTCTTCCTGCGCTTCTTTCCTGCGCGAGCCCATTTGATGTCGTTGCTCGTTTGCCTAGTAAAATAGACGTGTATCTCACAGACGTACCTGTGAGACACACCTTATTTCATTTCTCTTTTTCGGGTTTACGCATCTTTATGGCGAATGGCGGGCGTTATTAACATTTGTACTAGTAAAGGTACCCCCCCCCCCCCGTTTGCATAGAAATGTTACCTTGGGTTGGGCACCCCTCCCGAAGTAAAGATCCTGGGTACGTGCCTGGATTGAAGGGTAGGTACATCAGAAGCATTAATTTTTCGATATATAACACAGTCGTCAGCGAAAAACAAATTTGTGAGGAAATGTTATCAGGTAAATCGTTAATATATATTAAAAATGAAAGAGGACCAAGAACAGACCCTTGTGGAACACCGGATTCAACTGGAGCCGCGTTAGATGCGGAGTCATTAGTTACAACAAATTGGGAACGAGAGGAAAGGACGATTGGATCCAGCTACATGCTCCCGGGTCAATGTTTAGTGCGCTTAGTTTGTGTAGTAGCAATACATAAAAAGGTAGGTGGGCGGATGAGATTAGAAGTTTGCAGGGACAACATGCTCACAATTAGCACATGACCAGGGTAGTTGGAGAAGTATGGGAGAGACTTTTGCCCTGCAGTGGGCGTAACCAGGCTGATGATGATGCTAATGAATACATGTTTAACCTTGTCAAAGTCTTTCGACAAATAAAAAAATATGTGATCACTCAAAAAATCGCTGTCAAGATATACATGTAAGGTATAACTACTGGAACACTATATCTGCCTGGCGCCACTCTTAGTGATGTAGTGACGGTTTGTTTCGATATCGACGCATATATCGACGCCATCTTGCATAGAAATGCTGGCTGTGAGACATAAAAGCACACTGGCCATAGTCGAAAACATGGTTGCCTTTAACACGAGAGGTTAAAGGACACATTATGCCCTCTTGCTCGAGTCTTGGCAAAAGACATTGCGCCGTCATGTTTAAAAGACGAATTACACTGGGACCAACGAACATAGAACAAAGCGTTCGCTGTAAGGCACCATTCAGTGATCGAGCAGGACACAAATCTAAGTTATTACCAAGCAAGATGCATGTTTCTTCGATTCGAGTGATGGGTGAAGTCACACAATTTGTCGTTTACTTGAAACGAGATAAATATGACCTGATTCGCCTTTCTTTAAATGCTTGCACTATGCATTTTGGAGCCTCTTATTACGCAAACATCCTTGCCAGTCGTCAAATGGGCATCTTTGCACAAGGAATAGCTCCGGAGACATACTTGTCCGGAAGTGGCGTGCACTAGCCAGCGTTGCTTTCTTCAACCACGGGGAGCTGTTTCGGTACATCTATGGACATTCCCTTCTCTCGTACGCATTCAATTTACCGGCGTCGTTATGGGGCCGCTGCAGTGCAAAGGAGAGACGCGCTGAGCTTTCGCTTGCACGTCCGTCGCCAAGGCCCCGCATTTAAATCAATGCTTCGCGTGATCGCCCAGTCTTGACAAGACTTGGAAGTCTCTCGACTTGCCGAAGCCCGCCAGCGGCGGCGACGCACGCAACGCCAAACCGAAATCACGCGCTTCTTCTTTTCTGTCGCTTCATTCTTTTTATTTCCTGGGGAGAAGGAGAGTAAAAAGCGCGCGCGAAAAATCTCACCCAAACACTCGATCTCGTGACGTCGAGGCATCGAGCGACGGCGGCCAATCGGAGAGCACGAAGCGCGCTCCAGTGCTGACACCGGAAGAGACGGAGAAGGTGGGGGGGGGGGGGTTCCTCTTGCCTGAAACGGGAGAGGAGGCGGCGCGAGAGAGAACACTAGCTGCAAACGAGAAGTGGGAGAAAAGGAAGCAAAATATAAGGGAAATGGGGTGCGAAAGGAAAACACGGCATCGAAGGGAAATACGGCTGCTCCCTTCCTCCCTTTCTCCCTGTCTCTTCACTTCTCTCGCCTTCTCTCGTTTCCACTGTCGTCGCGAGGTCCACTCCACGGTCCGACAACGTGCTTCGCGTCAGTCGGGAGCAGACGTGCTTTCTTCCGATGCGGCCCGTGGCGCCGGTTCGCCGCTATCTCGAAGAGGCGCGGAGCATTTGAGCGGCACGCGGTCTTCCGAGGCTCGACGTGCTCGCTGCAGTTGATACATTCACCTGCCCATCCGCCGTGCTCTCTCCATACTGCGTGTCATTTTGTGGTGTTCCTCAAAGACACTACGAGAGTTTCGCGCACTTCATTAGACCTCACGTTCTTCGTCAGTGCAGCACGCAGAGACAAAACGAAGGGAACTTTGGACCGACGTTCACGCCCCGGTTGCACTGTGCACCTTTATTTTTCCCTGCTTTAATTTTTTTTCCTTCCTCGCCGACATGCGCATGGTGGAACGACGGAATCTCCCGCTGTGGATAACGCTGGTCGTCGCCTCCTGCGGCGGTCTTGTCGTCGACAGCGGTGAGCCCGTGTCTCTCCTCTGCCTTACAGTTTCGGTGGTTCGAACCTCACGTAGCGGATGTTACGTGGTGACAATCGACTGCAGCCTTCGACGCAATAGCGGGCTCCTAAGCCGGAAGCTCAGCCGTTAGGACCCTTAAAACACATGCACGTTCCTGTGACATAAGTGAAGCTTACGAGAGTGGCCCGCTGTAATCTCTTAAACGGAGTTCGAATTAAACGAAAGCTAGCCATTAGAGAAAGGGCGCAAACTGAGACACCTGCGCGGAGAACGCGAGCGTTCTCTACGTATAGGTGTCAGTTTGCGACTGGCTTCTAATAGCTATGCTTCGTTAAATATCAGAACAATAGATGTGAACGGAAGGACGCGTTATACTTAACCTAGTTTGGTTAATTTTCAATTTATGCAATAACGTCTCCTGTGCACACGCATTCAATTGGGAGATCTTTATGTACCTAACGTTCTAAAATATTGTCTTTGCAGTGCTGTAAGGGTGACGTTTCGTGTTGAGAAATAAAAACTCTCTAGCATGCTCCTTACGAAGGTACAGTTTCGTACAGCGTCGTCGAGAAGCTATCCATTATTTGGTCATTTCGCCGAAGAATGGCAGCGCCTCCTAGCGAAAACCGTAGAAGCGAAATAAAATGTCTAGCAGTTTCGTTGAAAGTGCGAAATACGAGGAGGGCTTCATTCGATTATATTTCACTGCGGGATCAGGTGTAGAGGTTGCTAGCACCCACTAAGAGGACGACATAGCTGCTTGTAGGAGGATCTAGTATTTCGACAAGTTTGACAGGAAGCAATAGCGGGTTTTCTGTTCAGAACTCGATTCCAGAAAACCGCTGTCTAGAGTATGGATCATTAGGCGCGGTCTGGAAACCCCACCGACTCGAGTCCTTTCAGTTTTGTTGCACTATCACTTAACAGCAACAAGTTGGACGTGGCGGAGACTTTCCGCTTTAGGATCAGTGCTGCAGCGGCGTTCACAACTTTTCCCTGACCAGCACAGAAGGTTTAAGCGACAGTGGGCACTATTACGGCAGATGAACATTTTTCTATCATGGAATTCCTTGGCGCGTTGGCGATGGTGAAAAAGACATCTCCTGGCCCTGACCACATCAGCTACGATGAGTTATCATATTTAGGCAGCAAGACAAAGATGTGCTTTCTTACCACCTTGAATGCCACCTGACACAGTGTCCGCTTTGAACCTTGCTGGAAACGAGCTCGTTTTATCCCTGTACTCAGGCCCGAGAAATCTCTAACAGACAAACGTCTTTCGTCCAATAGCGCTTTTCAGTTGCGTCGGAAAGCTTAGGGAGAAGATGGAATTGACGCGCCTGGACTGCTTGCGGATGAGCATGAATGTCCACCCTCCGCAGCTGTCCTGGTTATAAATGGGCGGAGCAGCCCAGACAATGTGGTTACCCTTGTTAACTGCGCAACTCTTCAACAAAGCCGTACGCAACATCACTATGGGCGTATTCCTCAATGTCAAGGGAGCATTCGATAATATGACTCACGAGGCTGTCTTATACGCTCAGAAGCTCAGTTATACGCTCAGTTGGTGGTCGTATGCGCCACTGGGTCTCAGACCAGTCCACATAACACATATTCCGAAAAGCGGTTGACAAAGCTTAGAACGCAGTGCATCGAAGGGTTCACTCAAGGCGGTGCTGTAAGTCCAACCTTATTTAACATCTCTTTTATTGGATTGGAGAGGTGCATTCCCACATCGGTAGAAATATCTTCATATGCAGATGACATAAGTATATGGAGCTGATCCGTGAATGCTCTGCTACGCATGTATACGCATCCCTGCGATGTCGCCTGCGGTACAGCCTTCCTATTCTACAGAGCAATTCCCTAACCAACATGAAAGCACTCACTGGTACGCAAGCAAAAACCTTAAGTATGTGTCTCGGCGTACCGAAAAACACATCAAGTGTAGGAACCCTTGCAGAAAGCAGATCGGTTCCAGTGCTTCTGCAGCAGGAATTCCTTTGAGTCCATATGCGGTTTGCTGCCAGAGTATCAGGTCATCCGCTTGCTTCAGACAGCGGTCCTGTGCTGCGGAACTTGCTCCCGGCAAATTATGAAAGCGCTTCTATGCCTATGTTAGCCACCGTAAAAATTTCCTTCGTGACCAATTGTCACTTTCGTGCGTGGGTTCAAGAGCCAGAGAAACACTCCCGGTCCAGCGCTGACGTATGGTACTCTAGAGTTGAAATTTTGCTCTAGAGTCCAGGGAGACATTGACATGTGTCACTATAAACTCCAGCTACAGGGCTCATCGTCATATTTGCACTGAGGGCTTCGTTACAACTCTACATCTGCCATTGGTGTGAGGATACTGCATGTAAGTGTTACCATCTCTGCCACTCTCCACCATACTTCAGCTAGTCACTGAGCTATCTGCCCTATGGGCAGCTTTTATTTACGTCTTCGACCAGACAGTTGAGCGTTGGGTCATCTTCACTGACTCATGAGCGATCCTGCAGTCACTGAAGTCGCCACGCACGCAGAAACAACTCGTCATGGACATCAGGCGCCTATGCAATAAAGCCTGCGAACTGCATCACAGCGTAGCGCTGCAGTGGTTGTGCTCAAGCCCCCTGCGGAATACAAAGCAACGTCCAGGCTGACCATGTTGCCAAAGCTGAACACGAGACTTCGAGAGAAATGGTCTAGATACCTATCTCGAGAAAAGACGCGGCGACTCTGGTAACAGCACGTGCACGCTTAGCGTTTCCAGCGATCCCTCTGGCACGCAATCAGTATGGACACCCTATACAAAATTGATCAATCGGTTGACTTTTACATGCCACGAGGCCTCACTAGACAAGACCAAACACGCCTCCACCACATCAGACTCACTGTGGCCCACACAAACTAGTTCAGAGGCAAGAATCAACTGACAGACTCCCCGATGTGCTCTAAATACAACGTCTCTGAAGACATGCATGGAACTGCGGCACATTCTCGGCCCATTCTCGGCGGGCGTGCGTGTGCGTGGGTGTCATCACCCGACACTTGGAGTAGCACGTCAGGCAAACAGCCAGGCTAACATCTCCAGCATACATAACAAAGTTTGTAGCTCTCTCTCTCTCTCTCTCTCTCGCTTTGCGAGACTTGACGACTTTGGCCAGGAGCCGGAACCCCTGTTTGCCGAATGTCCAGCGTGAGTGAGCGAGCGAAAGAGCTTTATTTCGGTCCAGAGAAGACGCAGGGGAGACCCTGCACCACCCGGCTAGTCCCACGTAGAGACCGCCAAGCCAAGCTTGACGGCCCGATCGCGGGCACTCTGGACGGCCAGGGTTTGAGCAGCGTCGACGAGCTCCACAATCTGGTGCTGACGACATCACGTTTCTGCGAAGAAGCGCGAGCGAGCGACATCGGTAGCTTCCGCAACTCAAGCACACTAACATGGCGCAATAACCTTAAGCATGCCAACTGATGACTCTATAAGTGACTAGCAGGTTGTGTGAAGGAAATTGGTGGTTAATGAGGGTATACTTCCTCGTCGACACTTACGCGCAATTTTCGGGCGTTTCATGAATCTCATGCGTTATCTAAGGGGAAAATGCAGTAGAAAACACTTAAGCACACACCCTAAACAGTTTCAGGCGATCGAATAGTTCATAAAGTATAAGACGCAGATCTGCGTAACCTGCTGCCAAACAGTGGTCGGTGTCCACAAGGTGCAAACGTACCAGCGGTAATGTACATGTAATAAAACTAAATACGCCAGAGCAAATACATATCTATTGAACGACTGAGAGTCTAAGAGCCTGCAAGGCTCCTGGTGTTTGTGCATCGCAGCTTTCTTATGTTTCCCTCCTGAGCTGTCTTTTCCGTCTTCCTTCAAGCAGTTGGACATTGGGCTTCTTCCGAAAGTAGTCACCAACACCTCTTCAAATATTTTGTATATGTTTACACACGGTAATATTAACAATAAAAACGAATGCCTGTAAATACATAATGTCCAGAAGAACACCGTCGTAGAGGACGCCGAGCCAGATGCGCGTGCCGTCAATATTTGCACCAGCCAGGCAGGGAATTTAATATACGCAGATATTCATTCTTGCACAAAGAGTCCACGCGATGTGCCTACAATAGTTTCGATGCTAAATACTCTAGAAAATAGACAAGTGCACTTTGTGAAGAAACCTCTAAATCACGCGGTTGTATGTATTAAAAGGCCAGAAGTGGATGCTTAGCAGTAAATATTACAACCTATTAAAGTATGCCATGGAGCGCTTTGTCTCAACGGACTATGAGGATCACAGCTCTTACAAAGTGTTTTCTTCAACTTTTCAACATTACTACATTAGGAATCCACCTATATTAGACTAAAGAGACCGATTAAGCAATTTTATGGTACCCATTTTTTTACGGATGTTTTTACTTCAAGACAAAGCTTACAGGTTGCAGTGTCTAATCTTACAGTGGCAACACGGAATACATTGTTCAAAATTTTTTATCATCAAGACTTTTCAGTCTGAAGTCGCGAACGTCTTTATGAAGTCGTACGCTGAAAATAGTGGCAGGTGAACTCAAAGAGCGATCCTACGCGGGCATTGCTTGGAATATGTCGGATGTGCCCGTAGTGCTATATCGTGTAAAGGTGGCGCCCATTTACGACGTAATTAGTCGATGGCATACTGCATCCCACGGAGAGATCAAGGAACTCGGGATACTCAGTCGGCAAACTCGGACGCGTACAAAAGCATTCATGTGGGCCACCACGCAAGAGACACGACACGGCTCACCATCGTTCTGCTGTTCCCCTCGTTTCCGCGAAGGCAGCGTCGCTTGTTAGCATGCCCTTTATTTTTAGAACGAAATAAACACAGAATGAAGCGCAATATGCGTATATGATATAAAAAGTTCAATTTTAAAGAGATATGATGCACTTAATAAGAGCCTACTTGCGTACAATGATATGCGATTACGTGGCCAGCAGTCATTTCTAGTACCAAGGTTTCACCGCAATGTGTCTCGATATACTGTGTTATTTGTTACTTTCTGCGCCAATTTAAAGTTACGATTCCTACTTAAACCGCGAACAGCATTCTCGAATATATCACTATAATTTCTTTTTATTTCTATCAGAATCTCAAGACGCGGTCTTGCCAGTTGTCGGTCCCTTATTTAGGCGAGAAAAATTCCTTATTGTCAACTAAATAAATATATACATAATTATAGTAACTATAGACCATTATACACAAAAGTGCGAGAAGGAAGGTTGTGCGCACTGGATCAGGATACGTACTCAAGGGCTGAGAGCTTGTTTATCAGAAACGCGAGAATCGGCGTTTCTGACGGAATTTTAATATATCCAAGTTTATATTTACGAAGTGTGCAGACTTACTACGAAAATTTGTCTTTGCCCAATAAACACGAACTGTTGGATTGAAAGCGTCTACGTTTATTGTGCCTGCAGCAGTGCCCACATAGATGTCATGCAAACAGCGACGGGCAAGCTTTTCTTGCGCGCTTAGGCCTACCACGACAGCCTCAGTGGATGCGGGAGCTTTGCACAAACACAGGTGTATTCCGAGAAGACGAGAAGCTCACCTTGCTGTTTCGTCTTTCCTCCCCTTCTTCCTGTCTTCCATTTCTATGTTTCTGTCTCCTCCCTTCAGAAGAGTAGGCATGCGTTGTGCCTCTTCCGGTCGTAGTTTCCAGCCTGTTCCTGGCTTTCCCTTTCGTGTCATGTGTACATAAGTCTTCAAAACAAATAATAATAATAACAACAATAATAATAAGCAGATGATGTCAGGCTAACAGATTTCATCTGTTATCTTAATACAGCGAAAAAATAAATCGCCGTCGATTACAGTAATCCGTAATGCGTAATTTGAGAGCAGCTGTATACGTGTTTTCATTTCGTAATACATTGGCAGGCGCGAAGAATCTGTCTCATGCGGCATGTTGCGAAGGGAGCGATGTTTGCAACGGCAGATGACGAGAGGTGGCGTGTAGGTGACGCGTCAGCGCGATTCGCAGACATCACAGACGACGCGTGCTACTCCGGCGCCATCTCGTAGCCATCCCCGCCGCACTACGCTTTACTCCCGCTTCCGCCATGCCCTCCTCCTCCGCTTCCCTCCTTGCGTCTTTCATCAAATGCTACGCTCCACGTTCGCTATTTCGTCCTTCGCTGTGCTCGTTCGCTCGATTACGCCGACGCTCACCGCAGGAACGAGTGCCTGAGAGCTGTGCTCTAAAAGAAAAGAACTCAGTGGAAAGAAAGGCCTTAAGGCAGTTAAATAAAAGTACGCAACGCAGAAGCGATGGCTGGCAAGGTTTTATATAATAACTCTGAAGGTCAATTCAAGCGCCTCCACTGACAAAGACCACAGCCTCTTTGCGACAGCGAAACAAAGCGGCTATTGAACACAACGCAAGCTCATTAGTCAACGTGATGTACTATATCATCCTCGGGCCATGCTTTCATTAGCGGGTGTACCCATTTACCAAGCTAATTAATCGATTAAAGTCAGGATAGTCAAAGCTTACGTAAATTTCCCAGCTCTATCCCTCGCAGTTCTCACAATGACTGGATCACTGCGCCTGCGAAGCGTAGTCCTGGACATTTTCAAAATCCCTAAGTGCATATCGAATCGCACGCGCGTGAATGTGATAAGCCTCGTCTACCACCTACTTCGGGGCATTCAAATGTCCACATTAAGGTCACGGAGGCGATCTACAGCGTTTCGTGATGCAACACTCAATTGGCACGCTAAGCGTTGCGTAAGTGCACATATTAGCTGCAAACACTGCACTATACTCCTTCCGAGTCAGTTTTCGTAATGCAGAATTACCTCATCTGACCTACTAGGCCCTTTGTTTGGCGCACCAATCTTATGTGCGAAATAAAATTCCACAATAGAAAGCCAGTTCTGTTTAATTATCAGTGCCACAGAAGCTACCGTTTTCACTCGATTTACGTGAAAGGCAGATACGCTATAACTGACGAAAAATGATGTCAGGGCCATTGCCGCCATGTGATGCGTTAAAATGTCACCCTGTCACCAACACTTCAAATGTAAGGAAACCAGCTCATCCAGAGTCACAGTATAGATAAAAACACTCGATCACATGCCCTCTTTTGCGTGGACGATCGAAGCCTGTACCAAGGAGGAAGGGTCAAGTAAATCGCGTGTGACGCTAGTGAACCGATGTGGTTATGACGTGGGCACATCTTTGCCGACAGCGCCATAGGCGTCGACTACGGGGGCGGGAGGCTCCAGGGCCCGAGCTCCCGCACTTCGTTTTATACTTTCGCTTTGTTTCTGCAAATCCTGACAATATGAGGACAAGCGCATTAGAAGCACCCAGCGGCAGCTACCTCATTCGTATTTTTTCCCTTCAACAATGTTTTAAATTTCCACTGTAAACACCGTGCACATACACAATATATTTGAATATATACACAAGACAATTTTTTTTTTACATTTTTCAAAGAGAAGGAGGTAGTCAATTCACAATTATTCCTAAAGGTGTCGACAGCCTATGCCTAGAGAATCGAATATGTGTGTTCACCTCACTTCAAATTCCTTTGCGAGCTTTTTTGATCCTGAAGAAGAACATGTAGACTCCAGTGACTCCTTCGGCAGAGTCTTTTATCAATGGCGTGTGAAAAACACGTGAATGATATGAATCTCATTATCGCTTCTTTCCAGTAAAAGAATCTAATGACTCATAAAAACCGTTCAAAGAATTTAAACATTTATTAGGGATGGAAACATCGTCACTTGCATTCAGAGGTCATAAATATGTACAGGGTGTCCCAATTAACTACCATGCACTAAGATTTTTAGAAAAAGGGGATGCAGTGCAATCGCTTTTCTTTTTTGCCACGAACTAGTCTTGGAAGCATGTATACACTCTAATGAAAAATATAACTGTCACTTTAATTTGGCTTTGGTCCGAAGCAAGCTTCTGGCGCAAAATATAGCTGCGCGCACACGCTTTGAATGCGGTGCGAGCAGAGCCGGGATTTTGAAACATTCTATACCTATTACGTTACTTTTCGTGTTTCGTGCGCGGTCAAAGTGGCGCTTCGGCCGCGTTATCAAGAAGCTTTTGTTATCAATGTGATCAGTCGGCCTAGAAAGTCCAGTAATAGTGTGACGTAGAAACGAAAGGAAGGAACAGCTGCGAAGCCGTGAAACTTTCTGTTGGTGCTCCTTCAGTAACATTATCGAGGAGATGCGTTGTCTCTTCGGGTTTGCTACAGGCAATGCATTTGCTTCCCATCAGCTTATTTGAGAGCGCTGCTTTATGATACGGGTGGGACTGCAGTGATGAGGTACCTTTTAATTTCGTGAGGTTTCTTTACCAGTCGGAAAACATTACTACGTCGCTGAAGACACCGCAGTTGTCATTTTGGGGTGCGTAGAAATTCCTCATTGACAAGTTGATAATTGTGACAGTACTTCTCAAGGTAAATAATTAATTGCAATTACCGAATTAAATCTCGGTAACGAAAGAGTTACCGGAGGATACTCCGCTGCACTGCAAATAATATGCTCTAGGTTTTCTTCCAGTAACGCGATTGCTATTGTTTAGTCTTCGTGCATGATAGTTGAGGCATCCTGTATAATTCACTCAGTTACTGAAATGAGGACAAGCTGAATTAACTCAAAATAAAAATCAACAGCAGTCATGCGCAGCAGCGCTTATACTCAGCCTCAAAGCAAAAGAAAAAAAAGAGAGAGGAAGAGAGGCTGCAGCTTCGTCGGAAAAGCGAAGCAGTATTAGTGATAGTGACGTGTACGACTATTACACGAAGAAAGATTACACCACCGAGAGAAGCCGGGTTCTTCTTCATGCGAGAGGACTCAGGCTGTGAAACTTAACTGTCTCCTACTATGAGGCTTGTAAATTCTCATACATATATATGGGGGGGGGGGGGGGGGGTTCTGGCCAGGCTCAAGGCCCTCCCCCGCCCCCCGAAATAAAGATAAAAACTTTCTGCCTATGGCCAACACAGTGTTGATAGCAAGCATTTCATGGCCCCATTAGCCTAACCGGCTGCCTAACAGTTCTCTTTCAAACGAGCATCAATCGACGGATGGAAGCACTTTAATATGCTTAAAACGTGGCTCACCATAAGCGTCAATTCGGCCTCTTGAGTGCTTAATTAAGTTAGGATACAAAATATTATGCAAGTTTCGCGTGGGAATTTTTCCATCACTTAAACGTGACACTGTTTGCCAAAGAAATTTGGCACTAGTTACATCGCAAACGCGCCTCTAACTTTATCTGCTCTACTCCTGCTGAAGAAGGGCGCTTTAGAAACACATTGCGGATGATTCTGCAAACGATTTTTTCAACAGGACACGTTGCTTCCACGCAAACAAGATGGTGATGTGCTCTAAATGAACTACTCATGCATGCCAGCTTTTTATTACAGTATTCAGTATTATCATAACCTTAGAGCTTAAGCATATGTAATGCTTTCACCCTCCGTTCTCTCTCTCTTGTTTTTTCTTCTCGAAACTCGGCCATCAGTTTCGGCAGCAGTTAGAGTGGGGCTTCGGCTTTCTTTAATGTAAACGTTGCGATCCGTTGGTAAATACGGCAGAGAAATTTCGCAAAGCTGGCACATCCTTTGGCAGCTAAGGAGCTGTCAATCGCAATGCAATCGCAAGAACTTGCGATAGAAGAAGCGAGAGGGAATGCACAGCGGACGGAAGCCTTACCATGTTGGGGGTAAAACGTCAAAGTCAAGCGCTTGCGATATTCGCCATTGCATTTCTGACAACAAAAACAACAACAACAACAACAACAACAACATCATCATCATCATCATCATCATCATCATCATCATCATCATCATCATCATCATCATCATCATCAGCCTGGTTACGCCCACTGCAGGGCAAAGACCTCTCCCATACTTCTCCAACTGCCCCGGTCATGTACTAATTGTGGCCATGTCGTCCCTGTAAACTTTATCTCATCCGCCCACCTAACTTTCTGCCGCCCCCTGCTACGCTTCCCTTCCTTTGGAATCCAGTCCGTAACCCTTAATGACAATCGGTTATCTTCCCTCCTCATTACATGTCCTGCCCATGCCCATTTTTTTTTCTTGATTTCAACTAAGATGTCATTAACTCGCGTTTGCTCCCTCACCGAATCTGCTCTTTTCTTTTCCCTTAACATTACACCTATCATTGTTCTTTCCATAGCTCGTTGCGTCGTCCTCAATTTAAGCAGAACCCTTTTCGTAAGCCTCCAGGTTTCTGCTCCGTAGGTGAGTACAGGTAAGACAAAGCTATTATACACTTTTCTCTTGAGGGATAATGGCAACCTGCTGTTCATGATCTGAGAATGCCAGCCAAACGCACCCCAGCCCATTCTTATTCTTCTGATTACCTCAGTCTCATGATCCGGATCTGCAGTCACTACCTGTCCTAAGTATATGTATTCCCTTACCCCTTCCAGTACCTCGCTACATATTGTAAATTGCTGTTCTCTTACCGAGACTGTTAAACATTACTTTAGTTTTCTGCAGATAAATGTTTACACCCGCTCTTCTGCTTTGACTCTCCAGGTCAGTGAGCATGCATTGCAATTGGTCACCTATGTTACTAAGCAAGGCAATATCATAAGCGAATCGCAAATTACTAAGGTATTCTCCATTAACTCTTATCCCCAATTCTTCCCAATCCAGGTCTCTGAATACCTCCTTTAAACACGCTGTGAATAGCATTGGAGAGATCGTATCTCCCTGTCTGACGCGTTTCTCTGTTGAGATTTTGTAGCTTTCTTTATGGAGGACTACGGTGGCTGTGGAGCCGCTATAGATATCTGTCAGTATTTTTACATACGGCTCGTCTACACCCTGATTCCGTTATGCCTCCATGACTGCCGAGGTTTCGACAGAATCAAGCGCTTTCTCGTAATCAACGAAAGCTATATATAAGGGTTGGTTATATTCCGCACATTTCTCTATCACCTGATTGATAGTGTGAATATGGCCTATTGTTGAGTAGTCTTTACGGAATCCTGCCTGGTCCTTTGGTTGACAGAAGTCTAAGGTGTTCCTGATTCTATTTGCGATTACCCTATAGTAAATAGTTTGTAGGCAACTGACAGTAAGCTAATCGGTCTATAATTTTTCAAGTCTTTGGCGTCCCCTTTCTTATGGATTAGCTTTATGTTAGCGTTCTTCCAAGATTCCAGTACGCTCGAGGTCATGAGGCATTGCGTATACAGGGTGGCATGTTTCTCTAGAATAATCTGCCCACCATCCTTCAACAAATCTGTTGTTACCTGATCCTCCCCAGCTGCCTTCCCCCTTTGCATAGCTCCCAAGGCTTTCTTTACTTCTTCCGGCGTTACCTGTGGGATTTCGAATTCCTCTAGGCCATTCTCTCTTCCATTATCGTCGTGGGTGCCACTGGTACTGTATAAGTCTCTACAGAACTCCTCAGCCACTTGAACTGTCTCATCTGTATTAGTAATGATATTGCCGGCTTTGTCTCCTAATGCATACATCTGATTCTTGCCAATTCCTAGTTTCTTCTTCACTGCTATTGGGCTTCCTCCGTTCCTGAGAGCATGTTCAATTCTATCCATATTATACTTCCTTATGTCAGCTGTCTTACACTTGTTGATTAACTTCGAAAGTTCTGCCAGTTCTATTCTAGCTGTAGGGTTAGAGGCTTTCATACATTGGCGTTTCTTGATCAGATCTTTCGTCTCCTGCGATAGCTTACTGGTATCCTGTCTAACGGAGTTACCACCCACTTCTATTGCACACTTCTTCATGATGCCGACAAGACTGTCGTTCATTGCTTCAACACTAAGGTCCTCTTCCTGAGTTAAAGCCGAATACCTGTTCTGTAGCTTGATCTGGCATTCCTCTATTTTCCCTCTTACCGCTAACTCATTGATCGGCTTCTTATGTACCAGTTTCTTCCGTTCCCTCCTCAGGTCTAGGCTAATTCGAGTTCTTACAATCCTGTTGTGACTGCAGCGTACCTTGCTGAGCACATCCACAGGTTGTATGATGCCAGGGTTAGCGCAGAGTATGAGGTCTATTTCATTTCTAGTCTCGCCATTCGGGCTCCTCCACGTTCACTTTCGGCTATCCCGCTTGCGGAAGAAGGTATTCATTATTCGCACATTATTTTGTTCGCAAAATCTACTAATAACTCTCCCCCGTCTTCATAGAAGCTTTCAACTTCCTGGTCATCATCACTGGATTTAAGGGCGTAGACCAGTACAGCCTTCATTTTGAACCTCTTGTTAAGTTTCACTACAACACGTGCCACCCTCTCGTTAATGCTATAGAATTACTGTATGTTACCAGCTATATTCTTACTAATCAGGAATCCGACTCCTAGTTCTTGTCTCTCCGCTAAGCCCCATGTCCGCTTTTTAGCACTGTATATGCTTCTTTTGGCCTCCTAGCTTCACTGAGCCCTATTATATCCCATTTACTTCCCTCTAATTCCTCCAATAGCACTGCTAGACTCGCCTCACTAGATAACGTTCTAGCGTTAAACGTTGCCAGATTCAGATTCCAATGGCGGCCTGTCCGGATCCAGGGATTCTTAGCACCCTCTGCTGCATCACAGGTCTGACCGCCGCCATGGTCAGTTGCTTCGCAGCTGCTGGGGACTGAGGGCCGGGGTTCGATTGTTGTATTCATATAGGAGGTTGTGGCCAAGTACTGCACCAGGGTGGCCAATCCTGCTCTGGTGAGGGAGTGCGTTGCCGGTTCTGGTCACCGGGATCAGGCCGCACTCTAGGCCTTGTTTATGCAATTTTATCAACACGCGGTTTTTTTTTTTTTTTTTTGATTCGGTGGGAAATTGCGCGGCACCGGGATTCGAGCCACGGTCCTCTCGCACGCGAGGCGGATGCTCTACCTCTACGCCACCGCTGCACCTCTATATCATATCCTATATCATCTATAACATATATCATATCATGTCATATCATATCGTATTTATAACATAGCACATCCTTAACCGGAAACTACACTTGTAAGCGAAGGGGTGTGCTTAACGTTTGCCGGCTTGGGTTCCCGATTCGAGTCTATTGTAACGAAGAGCTCACTAGCGTGATGAGTACCCGCAGGTATTTCTTTTTTTTTTTTTTTTTTTTGCTCAGTCACCCAATGTATCTCGCTTGACATTAGTGGTAGTTGCTGTCGGTTATCAGAAAAGTGGGAACTAGAACCCTAAGGAGCTAAATATACTGTCACGAAATCAGTGTTATGTTAATGTAGACTTTGATACTTCAAATGCCTTTAGAAAAAAATTACACCTTTTCAAAAAGAAACGTTTCGCACGCGTACGTTGTGTCGAAAAGTTAACGTGACTGTCCATTTTTATTCATTATAAACTATCCAGAAGAAAAGCAGCCAAGGTTTCACACTGAATGCCCACAGTTCGACTGTCCTTTTTCTAATTTTATTATTGTTTGTGTACGTTGCATAAGGTGATCTTGTTGTTGATCAGATAAGTTCGTGTCTTCAGAGACTTCAGAACGAAATAGGCTATACCGAATTCAGCTCTTTCCTTCTTCTTTGCTGGTACTTCCATTAAAGAATGAAAAATGGCAGGTGGTTCAGTAAAGCAAAAAATAAAATGTAATATTAAAGAAATCTTTCGCAGCAGTCCAACTATGAAGACGAGACACGAGAAGCAATGATCAGTGCAGTGGGCATCAGCGTGTTATTACGACAGCCCAGACATCTTTCCCGAATGACAGTTACGACGGCACCTGCATTTCCGAGAGTCAGGACGCTGACGATGACGTTAAGCTCGTTATATCTGCCTTTTACTCCTTTTTGCGTTTGCGTGTGCCTTGAAAATTCCTCTGCGTTCAGGCTTTTCGTCGAGTAAAGCGCGCCTGGCTAGGCTGATCAATTCACCGTTTTGCTCGCCACTACGACAGGTTGCCTACGTAAAGGGAATGGTGGGTGTCTTTAACGAGCACCTTTCGCAACCCACTTCGTCCTCGCGAGAACGATGTCTCTTGTGCAGCTTGTTAAAATAATGAAGGGGTCGAACATGTTGTAGAAAATCGGTCACACGAAAAGGTATTCCAGTTCCTGAAACGCCAAAAAGAAACACCCTAAGCAAAACTTGCAGCTTCAGTAGTTCACCAGCCACTCCGCAGCTTCGCTGCGTAATAAATAAAGAAGGAAAATGTGCCCAAATAACATATGGCAGAATCTTTTTAAGTTACTACGCAAAACTGTTTCCACAATCATCTAAATAAATACTACGATAGAAAAAGAAAGAGAGCATGGTCGACATTGCTAAATGGTTTGCTCTTACAAAGGTCTTGTGTTAAAGCAAGCTAGCGCAGTGACGAGCGATTGTCTCTGTACACTGAGAGACAGCCCACCAATTGTCTCCGAAAGGAGCATATGAACATGTCATACATGAACATGTCTGTAGACTTTGTCATGTTCATATGCTGTGGTATTTGCAAACGCTATGTACACAAATTTATGAGGACACAACATATGGGATATTTCATACAGCAGCATATACAGAGGGACTTGATGCTCATAGTACAAGAAATCATTCTAAAACAAATACAGCTCATCAAACAACCTTCAAGCGTTTATAACACACTTGCAGCTAGATATATGTTTATTCTAGCACTGAAATCAGCATTATGTTACGTTTGCCTTGTTTAAAAGGTAGGGTAGTCGAAAACTTACCATTTGATATGTAGAATTCGTTCTAGACCTCGGTAATTCCTATGTTTCAGAGCTCTTTGTGTTGACCGTCTTATGCTTTGGTATTAACTTGGAAATAAGCTTTAGGTGTCGTTCTTGTTTTCGTACTGGTCATATAGCTACGTATTAACATATTTTCGTAACTGTTAGGCATGGATAGTAAATTGAGCTTTTCAAATAGAGAACTATACAGCTTACCCATTACCATTTCCACGTGAGCATTCCACGACAAATGTTGCTCAAGTACAACGCCAAGACAATTGGGGGAAAGAATAGGCAAAATGGAGTTATTAAGCTATATAAGCGCTCAAGTATCAATATTCTGATTTTTGGCCGAAAAAGTACAGCTGTTGTTTTATTAACACTTATAGTTAACGAGTTCACGATACTCCAAGATGATACCTTTGATAGCACCTCGCTGGCTTTAATGATGACATATTAGTCATTTTTCGCGGTTACAATTCTCATGTAGGCTGCATATGCAATAAATTTTACGTCATTAGCAATACTCACTGACTCATTATTATAAATACAAAAAAAAGCAAGGGGCCGGAAATACGTCCCTGTGGTACTCCTGCGATAAGTGGTTTCAAATCGGACGCGTGATTGTTTATAACTACTTGTTGCATGCAATGCTGCAGATATGGTTATAATTTGAGAAAAAAAAACGCCTTGAAAACCATAATGGTTAAACTGTTCGAGTAGGGCATTATAATTTATGCAGTCGAACGTCTTTGAGTAGGCTACAAAAATACCCAATGTACATAGCTTACGTTCGAAAGGATCTAATATAATTTCTGTTTGTGTTAGAAGGACACTTTCAGAAGATTGACCTCTCATAAATGCAAACTGCATATTTGTTATTAAATTATGCTTTGTCTTAACGGATGTAATGCGGCTGTGAATTCATTTTTGCAGAGGCTCTGAAAAAATTGGCAACACGGATATTGGTCTTTAGTCAGATCATTTTTATTGCCGCCCTTGTGTAATAATTTAGCAACCTGGAGGCTTTTCGGAAAAGTACCATCAGATACAACAAGGTTGTAAATGTGTTGTCAACGCCGGAGTGACTGTATCTAGTACGTGTTTTGTAGGCCCAATATCAAAACCGTCGGCATCGCAACACTTACAATTTCTGATAAGGAAGAGAGTGTCAATTATTTCTCTATCTGTCGTGGCAGTCAAAATTCAGCCTGGCTGGTCCTTGAAGTCAGACAAAGCAAACAAGTTGGATCGTAAGAACTCTTTGCTAAATCTCTCTCCTCCCCATCTTTCACCCCCCCCCATCCCGCTCCCATGTGTAGGGTAGCAAACCGCTTGAGCTAAACTGGTTAACCTCCCTGCCTTTCCTTCTCCACTTTTTCCTTCCATGGTGAAATACTTGTTGAAAGATTCGGCTAGTTCCTTTTTTGATATTACATTGCCATTGATTGTCACTTGCCTAATAGCCTTCTTAGAGCCACTTCGTTCAAGAAATGTGTTAATACGCTTCCGAACAATATCTGTTTTTTTTTCATAACCTCAACAAAAAATAAATTTTGTAAGTACATTCTTTTCTTGCGACACAGAAGACTATTTACTTTATTCCTTTGAATCCTAAATTGACGCGAAGTTGTTTCAGACCGCGTTGAAATAAAGTCACGCAATAAACGACTTTTGTGTGTATATCTTTTAAACGGGGTTCTGTAACCCATGGCTTTCTACTTTTGCGCGCAAGTTTCAAAACCTTGTACCTGAAACATTTCTCGTAAGCAGCTTTAAATTTTTAGTGAAACTATTCGTAAGCTGTCTCGGGGTGTGTAAAAAGCAGGAAAGGTGACCAGTGAATGAGCATTATTTCATTGCGAAAATTGTTTAGACGATGTGCACTTACGTTCCGTACTGTCAAGGAATATCATTAGTGGTTCCAATAAATGTGGTTTGTTTAAGGAATAGAAAAATTGGGAGGGGATCGCTGATGTGAGTACCTACACCTGATGATAGATTTTTATCTTCAAAATTTATTATGAAGACGTCTATTAGTGCAGTCGAGTCATAAAAAATACGAGTCGCATAATTTACAACATTTGCATAACCCTTAGATTCAAGAGTCCTGTATAATTCTGCACGCAGTTTAGAACCCTTCAACAAGTCGTTTCTTAGACGACTCATAGTGCCAAGTGCACGGGAATTCGGAGAAGATGAGGGAAGCTAATGAAACACTCCATGTCGAACATTTCATGGCACACAGTGCAGCCTTGAAAAGCATTCAGCTGAAACTTGATGAAAATATGCATAACAGTTGGTCTGGTATGGGTAACGTGTTGCATCAATTCTTTTTTTTTCATTTTGTTGTAATATCGTGAAGTAACTTCTTCATCACATGAGGCTTGGGAACAGTTTATGGCTAGACATATCGGTGGTGATTGTTGTTCTTCCATCAATTTGCAAGAGATGCTTCAAGTCTTTAGTGTTATTTTTCTCACAGGTATTACTATTGTGAAGTTTATTGCGAAAGCGTGTTGTTACCAAATGTGCTGAAAAATGTATTTGGGATACTACTATCAAAAGGACGGACTGTATGAGAAATAATAAAAGCAGCAGTGAGGGTATCTCGACATAACGAAATAGCTTCTGGGCAAACAAGGCAGTTTCTGTTATTTCCAGTGTAAAATTTGTTTCAGCGCATACAACCTTTCTTGAAGACGTTATTTTTCATACTGTAATTACCACCTTTCTCATATTTATGAGTTTTGTTGGCCTTTCAGTGAATAATGAATTTTCAACCAGAAACTTCCACTCAAGATCAACACTACAAAAACTTCAACATCCATCCTCGAAAAAAGGGTTTAGACATCCGTCGGCGATAACTACTGCGTCACAGTAACGATACGGCACAACACGGGGAGAGAACGAAAGGTGTTTTGATTTATACACTTCGACGACGAACGCAGATGTTTTGGGCATCGGGTAGCGTTTTGTTCGATGTTGCCCAACTGCTCCAAAGCACACCCCAGTGTTGCCGCTCCCAGCTCCGCAAAAGGCAGATATTTAGTGCACTCATGATTTCCTCAAGAGCTGTCACGAGCGAAGTAATTACGCAATTCTGTCATGGGTGTGCCTTTATAACATTCCCTTTCTCACTATGTGTTTCTCTTGATTGTTTGATGGCGAGTGTTATTCAACTGGAAATCTTTCAATAAATTTGTTTTGATCCCGTCGACGTACTAAATTCACTTAGTTGAAGGAAGGGTTCTCTCTTTTTAAGCAGTTGAAGTACCGAGTAATTGACTCCAATGAACTGTTTTAAACGCAAGTAGATAACAACGAATTTAAATAAACCGCTGTTTAAAGAAACCGCCATACTTCGCGCGCTGTCACAGACAAAAGCAGGGCCATGCATCCTCAATATATCGATTCAATGCATCGCCAAAAACAGATGCGGCCCGATGTTTCACAACACGCCGACAGAGATTATTGCTTCACGTTGCCAAGCAATTACCGTAGGAAGGGAACGCCCCCCATGGACTGGTCTCACTGAACTCCGTGCTCCGTGCTCTAAGGACGACAGAACTAACATGTTTGAAACAAATAATTCTACTGCAATAGACCACTTTCTCCCATTCTTTTCGAAGCGACTGGGCTGGCATTGTAAAAAGGAAAAGAAACGGAGAGAGGGAGGCTACAGGCCAACGACCCAACCCAGTCTTGTGCTTAAGCTCCTAGTCTGTCAGCGATGAGTATACACGCCGAAGCTGCAGTAATTATCAGGCAATTTGTTCTGAGGGCTCTTATCGTGAGCCTGGTCTCACTATCATGCCTTCGCATGAGACACAAACATGAGCGGCTCTGAGCAGTAAAATTTCGGTATATGTGCTTACGGATTCGAATCATGAATCCGCGGGGGATGGTTCGTGACTGCTTTCCTCGCGCATGGATTGCAGTCGTCCGAAAGTGCGCGCTGATAAATGATTCTGTGATGGCTTGTCCCGCGAGCGTAGGGTGGAATTTTCTCCCGCAACGTAAATCTCGCTTAGCTGATCACCCGTCGCATCGCGTCTTTCTCTTATCTGGCTTTTGACACGAGCTTCGACAACATTGTCGCAGTGACAGGGAACCGTTCTGGCCCGCGAGCGAAACGAATAAGCACTATCACAGCGAAACGGGACGGGCATAGTTTCCGAGACGGGCTCTCGAAGAGAAATACAGCAACGTGCAAGCAGTTGTACAAACCGTTGTGTGGTCGTTTTACGAGCAGTTGCACCTTGGCAGCTTTGCTTTCGCAAGCATCCAGCAACCGGCCTCGCCGGTAATGCGCTCGTTCGTCGTCGCTCAAAAAAAATCGAAGCTCTAAAATAAAAGAATACTCCGCGGAACCGAATTCAACTGTCAGTGGCCTTGCGAAACGTCAGAAAAAGAAATCGTCTGTCTGCGGAAAAGAAAATATGCCTCCATATATTCGATTTTGTGAATTGCCCTCGTTCACTATTTGAGTGACCCGTACTTAGGAGCCTAAAATGAATGTGCATATAAATGAGAATGTGGTGGCTGTTCAACTGGCATGAATAGCCCTTTTGGTAATTCTTCAGCTTTAAACAGTTGCCTAAATATTACGAAAGCCCGAGTTTTCTGCTACTGCAGGCACACTGGGAGTAAAAAGCTAGCACCCTGAAATTGCTGTCGACCACGGGTACTGTATGATCAGTTGGCGTCAAGAACATTTGCATTGTTATTTGTCTCACTTGCTCTTCTTTCCTTTTTCTTTCTCTCTCCTTCTTTGAAATTCTTTGCTTCAGCATCCAACAAAATTAAAAAAAAAAAAAACTCGCCCTTCCTCCCACACCACTCTCCTATATGGACTTGCTTTTGTTCTTAACCCAAGAAAGCTTTTGCTTTTATACGTGATAATGCTAAAATAAATAAATGAATAAAATTAACAATAATCTAATAAATATAAGAACACCGTAACACCGAACCGTAATTTGACATCTGTTCATGCCGGTAACTGATTAATATATACAATTTGTCGTCTCCATACAAAGGTGCACTTACAAAATGAACGAATGTGTGTGTTTGAGCCTACCGTACAAGTTCCGCAAATATAATAAGCTTGTGACTTCATATATAACTGCCAAATAAGTTCAGCGCAAGTCCGCAAGGTGGAGGAAATTTTGTGAAAGGGAAAAATTGCCATTCACGCGACTGTAGCACGAAGCTATAAAGGAAACCAATACAGGTTTCCGAGAACGAAAACTTCGCGCTTGTCCGGGACTTTAACCCGGAAAAGTTTGGCAAATTTTTCGTTTTATATAATTCTGTGCACATGATACCCCATTACTTGAATAAAGTGGCTAAAATACAGCTCCAAATGGAATTTCTATGACCGTTAGTACATTTACACATGATTCTTATCCGTACTTTTTCACCAGTCGCCATTTTTTAGTGAAACGCGCAATGTCCCCGCTACACTATCCAATCGACGCAATACGAAATGCAAGCTGGCGAGCCTTGGTAATGATGGTAACGCTTCCATTGTGAAATTACATAAGAAAGAAAAAAGAATTGAAGGCCGATAGCTATGCGGTTGTCCCGTAGAGATTCGCAAAACATTTGAAGCAATTGGTTCAATGAATGTATACGAAATTCCACAGCAGTTACGAAGGGGAGCTATACAGAAAAGAAAGACACGCAAAATCACGTTAGTAAGCTGTCGCAATACATTGTTGTGCAAAATTTACAACCAATCTAAAGTACGAAGTCGCAACACCATTCTGCCGAAGTGACGCAACCGGCGAGGGCGCGCGGAATATCATCTGCTAAACTCGCAGCATATGTTACTTGTGGCTCTTATCCTTGCTTTCTCGGAGCCTGTTTACTCTTGCATGAGAACGTGGAAAATGCATGAGGGTCTCCGATTATCTTTTTCTCTTTCTGTTCTCATTTATTCTCGTTTGCTTTTTCGCTGGAACACTAACGCACGTGATCACATTTATATCTTCAGTTCTAGAGCAGTAGCGTCCTACACGCTCGTGGAAATGCATTGTTTGACGCATCCGTAAAGTAGGTGTTTCGCAGTCCCTAACACGAAGCGAAAATGAACCAGTAGCAGGCTTGAAGTACGACTAATATTTGATACTCGTAGAAGCTACTTTAAAAAAACGCTGGGCTTTTACGTGCCAAAATCACGATCTGGTATGAGGCACGCCGTAGTGGGCGATTCCGGGAATTTTTACCGCCCGAGTGTCTTTAACGTCCACCCAAATCTATCATTAAATCTACTTAGTTTAGACCTATACTGCTGCTCGGACTTACCGTAGCTCTAATATTTACAACAGAAGCACAATCTAGACGAGACGTGTTATATTATTGCGCTAGCGATTATATGGACACTCCAGGTGCATTGTTGCTGTCGGCGTCGGCGTCGCCATGATCTCCCACGCAAAATCCAAGGGCGATATTACTGGCGCCAGGCACCGATCGAGTGCTGAATGTCCCTGTTAAAGCTCCCGAGGGTATTCGACGATCGGGGCTCAACCTGGCGCGCACAAGGGAGGAAAACGTAGAGGCAGCGCGGAAGGGATGGCGGCGGCCTTTTGCTTAGGCAGCAACTACGTATTTTGCGCGGTCGCGCGCAACCTATCCTGAAAGAGATCTGCAGACGGCTCATAATCTTTGTGTGTGCTGTATTCTCGCCGCTCAGTTTCCGTCGAAGTGATCGACAGTACGCAGATGACTTCGCTCACTGCTGCTGCCACGCATCCTCACGCCGGCGTTTTGACAGCTAGCGTCCGCGGTCATCGAGTGTGATGTGTTGATGCTCTCCTGCGCGCGCTGACACTATGCTTGTTAATTTAATTAGTAATTGATTGTTTCCTGGGTTATATGGCCGATAAAGCTACTATACTTCGTATAGCTGTCTACTGATTTGCTATCGCAATTGATGCTTAGCGTTAGGGGCGAGAATGCGACTTTTTCTTTTAAACCGACCTCACGAGCAACTGAAGATACCATTTTTTATCCTCTTCCATGCTGAGTAAGGACCCAGAGGATACCCATGTCAGTTACTGCAGGGAAGACAGTCACTCTGAGCCAAATTTTGTGCAAGATAGATCCCCTAAACAAAGTATACTAAAGGATCTACTTTTTTAAAGCAGTCATGTGAGAATGTTAGAGACCTCTTCCACGAAATCATGGACACGTGATGCGCAAATATCCAGCTTGGAAAAATGCTGGCTATCACTGCGTTGAAAATCTTTGGCAGCTCTTTATTCTCTATTTCGTTCCGGGCAAATCTCCATTCATTTACTTCGAAGCCCCATGCGAATTTTTTTTTTCATTCGAACCGCATGTCCATGCGTTTCCGACTTTCTGCAACACTGTAACACGTGATAAGCAGCGCCTTCTTTTGAACACTCTTCCTGCCAACATGTTCCACAGAGCAATAGATGCGTGCGCATGCGCGGCTGTGCACTGGCTGCAAATAACCCGCACTGTCTTTCACAAGCGGCGCCTTCAGCCACGCTGAGTTCGATGAATGCACCCACATGCGTTGGTGCATACGCATGCATTCAGTGCACCCCCATGCGTTGAATTCACTGCTTGCGTATATGGAACGGAACACCTTAGATTATTCCTTTTATTTTACACAAGGACGCTTTTGGCTGGTGTGGCTGCAACTAATCTAAAGATGTTGGTGCGCCACATCGCTAAAGCATCTCATCACCTTTCCCTTCTGTTTTGTTATTTCTTTCTTTCTTGGGGCCGTGCGAGCCGTAAAAATTACATCTAGAGGTACGGTTACTTACTCCGCTGCAATGCTTCACGTTGCCGCTAACACAGATGGTATGGTCGATCCACTGACCTGTTTTGGAGGGCTCTATAAAAAACAGTTATTCCACCCGCGCTGCGTGAACCCGAAGCCCGTAGTAGTATGTTTCGTTGTGAGTGTCCTTGACAATGTCGTTAATTGTTTCGGTCAAAGAGCCGGGTACGCTAATATTTCCGACTTGGTACGCGACGTCGTCGGGAGGAAGTTACAGACCTATTGTGTGACTATCGCAAGTAGATGCACAGCTCTACGACAATGACAGGTCGTGTTAACTCTGGCGGTAACTGCTCTTCAAACGAGAGATTTCCGCTGATGTTCTATCTCGAAGCAATCTTTGATCAGCGCGAAGAAAACGAGACAAAAGATGAGGAACATGTCTTGCTTTCTTCGCGCTGGTCAAAGCTTGCTTCAAGATCATGAACCAATTAACTCGCACCAGAGTCGTGCTAATCTTTATCACGACTTGACAACCAGCCGCCAGATTAGGACACGTACGAAAAGCGCCTTCTTCCAGTGCTTAGGCGTAGTACTGAACCACCGCGCAAGCAACACGGCGTACTCACTTTCAACGGCGCCACGCTTCTGATAGAGTCATTCAACCTCAGCTAGTCTTCATCGCCATAGGCACTTGCTGAGAGCGGCGTCACAGATGGCAAATCTCCCGTCGTACTGACATCTCGGGAGCCACGACGGGGAAACGCCACGACCATTGCGCCTTTCTTGCCTCGTTTGCTCGACGACGAAGTTCACACTCTCATCCCTTCGCTGTCACTGCCTGTGCTGCTACTTTATAAGGCATCAGGTTCAACACTGCTGCCACGCGCTTCGGAAGCGTCCAAGCACCCCGTCATGCCCTTTTTCCCAAGCCTGGCTTAAGTTCCGACCAGAGCGTGTCATGACTGCGTCTATCGAAAAAGCCCGACATCCAGCAAGTCCATCTCATTCTTATCACTGCCAGCAGCCTACGGCAACCCCCTTTTCTCTGGGTTCAACATACAGGTCTGCATTGCTTGATCGCACGCTGGAAGTCTGCGACAGCTGCACACAGCGCGACTGTTATCATTCTCGTGCCGTCTGCTGCATCAGTCCCCGCGACCACATTGGATACTTAGCCAATGCCTCTCCCACTATCGCATTCCCATGCTAGACGACCAAAAAAATATTGCGTACAGCGCTAAGCCTCTATTCTCTTGAACTGGACCACGTACTGTTTCGCGTCTGGTCTGTGGATTTCTGTACATATTCTGGGTGATCCTGTACATCTTCTGGGTGATTTCTGGGTGATCGCTGAGGAGGCCGAATGCAGTTACCACGCACCAAAAAGATTGTCGCTTTGATGTCACACAAAAATGCGTCATCTCAGTGTCACCAACGCGCACCGGTGGTGCAAGAAGGTACCGGCCGCCATGTTGTTCAGGTATCGCATTTCAGTCGCTGAGCGCACTACATAATTTCGGAACGCAATTCTCTGTTGTACATTACTCCCAGTTAAAATTGCACACATTCATTTTCGGGTTTTTACTTCGCGCGAACTAGACGTTCGCCTGTAGGCCGCTGTAGAGCCAGCGCTAATGTGGGGGCGACGAGGACAAAGTTCGTCCGGCACGTGGTAAAAAACGCGCCCGGCTGTCCGGCCCGATGGTCGCCGTCGGCACTGATTCCTCAGCTGTCGTCAACGCGCTGGCGTCTTTGGCCGCGCTGGCTTATCGCCACTGAGCCATGGGCGAAGATATCGGCGGGCTGGATAGGGACGTCAATGGGTGGCGAGTTTGATATCAAACAACGACAAACGTTGGCAGAAGTGATTTGACGCCCTGCCTGCAGCTTATTTCAGTGCACTATATGTTCATTTCAAAGCTGACAAACAGGAATTGTTCATAAACCAAGACGAAAACTTAACCGCTTACATGCGATACGTATTGCGAGTTTATGAGACGGATATCTCGTATATCTTGCTCGATGGCACGCTTTGTGAAAGTGTTCGTCTTTATAGTTATTGTTTAAATCTTCAAATGTTCTGAATGCACCGAAAATATTTCTTTCATGATGAAAGACGTTTTACAATGCCAAAAAGAATAATACATATTGTCACATTGTATAGTGATACTGAAAAACCAGACTGTACCGAAACTGCGAGTCACCACTTTAATGCTTCACTGGGCGAACTTGTGCCCAGAAAAAAACAATTACAGTGGAACCCCTCTAATGATGACTATCGACGTCAATACAATTAACATTCAAGCAATGTAGCGACCCACCATATTGCTAGATGGAGACACCTTCATCTGGGATATGTAGCTATCATTCAGAGATTTCAATCACTTCGGCTATATGCAACATGCGCGGTCTCTCGGATAGGCTCACTTTGCTATGAGTATGACCCAGTTTGCTTGTCAGCGTGGGCCATAACGACGACTCTATAATGGACGGCGCAGTGACGGCGAAGGTGGTATGACGCAGAAGAAATAACGTCGATGGAGCAACGAAGGTGGTATAACGAAAAAGTCATGATGACAATTGGATGGCGATATTAATTTGATGTCGATGGTATAACGACGCGCGCAAGACGACAAGGGCATAATGAGCAGATGACTGAGCCATGACTGAGTTAATCAGGCAGGTCAACGTGGCCGACAACTATAGAACAAAGTGGGCGAACATGGGCTGGGGTTCTCGAAAGAAAGTTTATTCTTTCTTTCTCTCCCTGAATAATAAAGGCGATGGTGGGAATGGAACAGGAGGCTCACTAGTTGTGCCGCAGCCAGTTGCGGCCATGCACCGAATGACTGCATTTTTTTTCACAGAAGCGAATTGTTTTCTATAGGTTAGCGCACTACATGTCACAAAGAGACCCCTTGCCCGAACTCACCAGGCACTAAAAATAACATTTTGGTCTGGTGGGTGTACAAGAGAGAGGAAAATATGCTGATTTTAAAGCGATGTTGGATCTGTTACTCAGACTGATGCCACTCCTACTGCTGGGTGATAAGTATGGCATACATAGTTTACACACAAACAGGAAAATAGCACATACACACGCTGGTACGGGCATATGCACTAAATCTACTTACAAATGTCCGTAATGGCCTGTAGGCTTCAGAAAAACCAGCAGCCCTTTCGAGTCGCATAGCGCGTGGATGAGACTTCTCTGCGGGTCTAAAATGTCCCGAAGCTCCAAGCTTTACCAGCGCTACAAGCGCAGCGCGGCCTTCAGAGATGATCTATCTGACAAGTAATGGCAGCAGCCACGTTTAGAATGTAGGAAGTCTTCAGGTACAAAGAGAAGACGAATAAGTGGCTCTTTTGTGGAACATGTTTTGAACTGCTCTCGTTTTACGAGTACTTTTACGCGTTTTCGGGAGGCGCCGCTCCTGAGACCTTCGGCGATGGAAGCGGAGTCAGCAAGACATCCGGAGGAGATGGACGTCACACGGTCAAATGCTCCGAGGAAGCGCAATCACCTCATGAGCGACACAGGCAGCGAGGACACCCTGCTGTACTACTCTGCTTCAGAAGATCTGTCGGATGACGGCGATTACTTGACAGTTGTAAGGCAAAAAAGAAAGAGGAGAATCGTCAATGCTTCCTTGCCTTCAACAAGGACGACGGGCATGGCAAAGAACAATGAAACGGCTCATACCACCCTCTTCTTGCCCGAGACGCCGACCGATGACCTGAATTGGCTAAAAAGGCAAGCCACATCTGTCACACTGGAGGCTCTTCTTCCGGATGAGATTACGGATGTCAGAATAAACACCCGTAACAGCATTCTCGCGGTCGATGTCAAGAACAGCGCAGCGCTGGATATCTTGAGTAGAGTCAAAATGCTGGGCAAGATAAATGTTCGCACCATAATACCACAGGACAGCAATACTTCATCAGGTGGGATTTATGATGTCGATGAGTCAATCAACGACAACGATCTACCTATTTTGGTTAAGCCCGCCACAGCAGATGTAACTACTATTGAAATCCGCTGCCTAGGAGAATCACGTTGTGTGAAGATAACATTCAAGGGAGGAAGCTTGCCGTCACACGTGAAAGTTGGACTTTTTCGTCATCCAGTGCGACCGTTCGTTCCAAGACCACTTCAGTGCCATAATTGTTTGAAGATCGGGCATGTCAGCAGCATATGCATAAATTCGACCACGTGCCCAAAATTCTCTGAGCAACACACTGCTAATGCTTGCCATGCGACTGATTTAAAGTGTGCCAATGCTCTGGTCCCCATGAAGCATCGTCAAAAGGCTGCCTGAGACACAAGAAAGGGCTGAAAGTCCTAAAACAAAAGGTGAGAGACAACTCAACGCACGGAGAGGCCTTTGCCAAAGTGCGACGGTGTCGTGCCCGCCGCAGACGATCTTCGTCTACTCGAAATACTGAGACCGTCGTAAGAAAAACACTACTTCCTGCAGCTGGGGCTCCCAAGGCACTCACCCACACTAACAACACGGTGTCTGGTGACACAGTGAATACGTCTACTGCAAACGCCTGGCCTGCACTTCCGACATTAGGTCCTCAAGCACAACAAAGATCGAAGGTGGGCTACCAACGCACCAATGACGGCACAGATCACGTGCGAGGTCAAGACAAGCAAGTAATCGTTATAATCAAGTCTTTAATGACAGTCATTCGCGTGTTGCTAAAAGACATGCCGCCGCGCTAAGCTGCTCGTGGTGCCCTGCAAGTGCTGGATGGTCTGGATCCGTTTCTTGCGAGCCTCGTGTAGCAAGTACAATGGTTCTACCACGTCAACCGTTCTTCAAATGAGTCAAGGAAGCGTCTATTATGCAATGTAATGCCCGTGGACTGAAATCCCGTATTTCTGATTTTCGCCACTATGTTTTCACCAATCGATTCCCCATTATTGTCGTCTGTGAACCGAACCTACAGAAACCCATTCGTATCTCAGGCTATGAGCCTTATGTGGCGTCGACTTGTAATTAAATTAGCCAGGTGATCATCCACATACGGTGTGAACTGACACGTTGTTCATCCAGTGCGGTGATATGAGAGTAATCATTATGCTTGTCTGACATTGAAAAAACCCAAAATTTCGTTTGCTCTAGTGGGCGCTTACCTTTCTCCGTCAAGTCGTTTCGACAGACAGGCACTGAGTGACATTATAGATGCGACTCCTGGTCCATGGATTGCTGTTGGGGACATTAACGCCGCTCATCCACTTTGGGGAGACATCAAGCTGAATTCCAATGGCAGAAACCTCGTTTCCTTTGCTTCTGACCATGAACATTGCTGCCTGAACGATTTCAGTCCCACGTGTCTACGTGGCCGGACGTACAGTAGTTGTTTAGACTTAGCTTTTGTCTCGCGATTGGTTCGCAGACATAGAAACCCACGGAAGCGACCATATCCCTGCCTACCTGAAGATAAAAGGCCTAACCAAATCCCTTCCATCAAATTTTAAACAAGCAATAGATTGGCCCATGTTTAAATCACTAATGGAAGGCGCATGCCACGAACGCTTCTCGTCCACAAAATTCAGATCGCCAAGGCTATGCGTTCATTTCGGCCGTTGGAAAAATACACCGATTTTGATGCGGAAATACAGAACCTCCGTGGGATCTGCCGGCAAGCGGAGCGACGGTACAGACGGACTAATCCAGTTTACGACCTTAGAGAGGCCAGACGCATTCAAAAGGAAATTCAGCGTCGCCTTGCTGTACGGCAAAGTCAACGCTGGAAATCCTTTTGTGTCTCAATCCGCGTAAACCACAGTCGGTTGTCTGGAGAACAGTCCGCGGACTTCGAACAGCTCCTCAACAGCGCCGTCCATTTAAATCTCTAACCCTCCATCAAGGACGCCGGGATGTCGACGTAGCCGAAGATTACTGGTCAAGGATTACTGCCCCTTAACCCTTCCCCCCAATCAGGGTACACAATCGGAACTACCTCTGGTTAACCTCCGTCTTTTTAGGCATCATTTTCTCTCTCGCTCTTCAGGTACTAGATTACACACAAAGTACATTGCCGAATCTGGCCACTTATTTTGCATATAAAGTAGCGCTACAGAGCCAAACAGCGTAACATATCACAGCAAAAAAAAAAAAAAACAGAATTGGGCAAACTCAACTCCAGTTGACATCTACATGATATGAAACATAAATGGTTTGGTAGAGAATGATCCTTATGGATCATATAACTATTCTGCAGCGAACGGTGAATGCTTTTGCGACTTGTTGCGAACTTATGCGGAGCGCTTTGTTGTTATGAAATCCAATGACCCAAGTTGACGTCAAGTGAGATTAATTGAGGAGCGGCTCATATACAGTGGCATATAGGCAGCGGCATATATCAACGGGACCGGACCACATTGACATCAATAGGCACATACCCAGTGCGCTGAGAGACAAGAACTTGCCAAAGCTTTTCAAAAACTGGACAATCGGCCGCTTTCTGTGCAAGCGCTGCTGGAACACCGCCCCCATCGCCCGTCGGCCCATAAAGCGGTGAAGGCGCTTTTGTGTTTCTTAAGGACGACGGGTTTGTGCGACCATCTGTGACTTTTAATGCAATTTCTGTAAGACCACACGCGTCAGCGAACTCGCCCCAATTTTCTTCTTTCCTTCCCTCCTCTCTCTCCCTGTGATCTTTGTTTTCCCCTTTCCCATTCCCCCAGTGTAGGGTAGCCAACCGGACGTTATTCTGGTTAACCTCCCTGCCTTCTACTTTTCTCTTCCCTCCTACCCAGTGCGATTTCCGCAGTGGCCTCTGGGGCATATAACCTGTGGCACTTAAGCATGGGAACGAGCCCACATTACCCAGTGACCGGCAATGGCGTCAAATAGGTTGATTGAAGAGCGGCACATACCAGTGGTGCCGGGGGCCCATACCCAGTGCCCTCCGATATCGTTCCACATTTTTAGGCTGCTCTATTCTTGGAATCGGCCGTCGAAAACGGTCAGATTGTCGCCAGACAGCCGTTAAATAAAACTGGATTGAATTCACCAAACATGCTTCGCATCAAAGAGAAAGAAGAAAGGGGGAAGACAGGGAAGTTAACCTGAAGGGAAAATTAGGTTTGCTGTCCTACACTAAGGAGGGAGGGGAGGGGAGCTAAACACGTAGAAAGATAGAGAGAGAAAGAAAAATGTACACAATACCCCGAGGACAAATTTGTGCTTTCGAGAGTGAATTCCAAGTAGGAGGTACCGCAGTTGTCTAACGTAGTGCACGAATAGAATTATATGTATAAAGCAGTTACAGCAAGAACTCTTATACCAAGCGTAACGGAGCATGCTGCAACGAAACATTACCGTAATGAACGGTGGTGCATGTATGATAAGCGAAGACGCCGCATGGAAGTACAAACACAGGGACTTCGTAACCATTCGGGTCACTCGAGAATCTGTGTTCAGCGCACTGGTTGACTGCAATCCTAGCAGGCAGGTGCCCGGTCGACCGCAGAAAACGGGGAGATAGGGCAAATGGAGCGCAATATGTATCGGTGAGCTTTCGTAACGTTGTTGCGCAATGATTTAGGGTATCTCATGATAAGGACCCCACGGCCGCCATACAAACTTATCGTGGCCTGCTCTACACACACGCTCCACGTGTTTAGATGTTCCGACCCCAGGGGAGCTACTGGTAATGACTTCTCGTTTTAACGATTTTTTCGCTAATGCGCTTGCTTGAGGCAGTCGCCAGACGCCAGCGGTCAAGCGTGGTACACTTATCGTCTCGTTTTTTTAAGCAAGCACACACGCACGCACAAGTGGGCACAAACACTTATATACGTTAACGTACTTGCGCAATCAGAAGTTCGCGAAAGGATTGTCTCGTATGCTTTCAACAGAAAACCAGCCAGCCCCTTTACAAGCCTTATCACTGCTAAAACCGGACTGCAGTGTTTTAGCCCCTTCGCCCCACAGATTAACTGGCAGAGTGTCCCTTCTCAAAAACTACGCCAGCTTTTCGCAAATGCAAACAGTGATAATAATAGCGCAGGATTCAAGTTGCACAGTCCTGGCGCTAGGTATGCATATACGAACACAGCAGCTTATCAGACGCTGCCTCCTATTAGCTTTGAAATTCGGTAATTGTTCGCCAGTGGACGATGCCCAAAATTCTACACCTTCACCACTTCGACTAAACAAGAAGCGATAAACAGGGATGAGAAATAGCGTAGGTTCTAGCACAGGCGCAGGAAAACTTAAATGAGCGGCCCCTGGCCCATCTTGATTGTAGTTTTTACCGCGTGGCATAAAGGGAGACAAAGTATTTGCGATTTAGTATGCTTGAATTGTAATTTTTATATCGCTCCTTTTACAAGACTACACGAATGTTAATTGATCGAGATAAGTGAATGGGATGCCTACGTTGCTATCCTTATTTGGCACTACGCCTGCTCGTTACTGCCTGCGTTCTCTGAGGGACCACTTCTTTGAAGATCCTGTAACAGCCTCGTGAATTTTTCAAGCAGCGTTGATGAGTCAGCTCGCACACTTCCCGCCGTAGTGCAGTGCATCAGTAAAAAACAGTGACTGCTATAGTTGGACTATCGTTGGCTTGCAAAATTTGTTCGACATTTCTGTGCAGAGCTTTGCGCTGAGCGTTGGGGCAGCAGTGGCGTAGAGCATGAAGCGCGCCCTCTTATATACAGGTTGAATCAGGTAACTTTAAGCAGAGCTTAAAACTATGCCAATGCGCTCGAAGACGGCGCGACCAAATGCATGTTGCTTACTTTTGTATGCTGTGTGTCCCGCTACCTTTTGTATTTTGCTTAATTAGATAAGTAGTCAAGATTAATTCTCCAGCTTCTGAAGCAACAAAGCTAGGAAGCAAATTCCAATTAGAAGGTTACAGAGCGGTTTGCAAAACATCCGAATATACAGTTTCTGTCTTTCTATCCATTAAGTGTCAGTGTTTTTCAGCTTACTGCGGATACCTGCGAAAGACAAGAAAAAAAGAAACGCCACGTGACATGCCCGCTCGCGCGTCGTGATTGCACTGCTCCCAAGCGTTTCGCGCACAAATGAACATATCATTTAGCCGGGTGTGCTGCCGCTGCTTATCGCTATCATGAACAGCCGCGAGGAAAGCACATCACTACGCAAATCGCACAACCAACGCCTTCATAACTGCCCTGTCAACTATTAAGCTGGCCTGCTAGATTCTATGTTCGCTTGTACGCGGACAGTTTGGATTCACGGAGTGTAGGCGGGTATGTCACGCGGTATTTTTTTTTTCGGTATTTCGCGGGCATACGCAGTAAGCTGAAAAACACTGATACTTAACAGATAGAAAGTTATGAACTGCCTAATCGGACGTATTGCAAAGCGGTCTACAACTTTAAAATTGGAATTTTTTGACTAATTTCGTTGCTTCATAGGTTGGTGCATTAATGTTGACTTATTACCTAATTAAGCAAAATACAAAAAATAGCGTGACACACTACATACAAGAGTGAGCAACATGTGTTTGGTCGCGTTGTCTTAGAGTGCATCCGCATATTTTTAAGCTCTGTCTACATTTATCTGAAACACCCTGTATAGAGCACGAATGAAAATACTCTGACAAAAACAAAACAAAAAACAAAATGAACATTCAGTAACAGATCACTTTCCTTCGTGCTGTATATACATATGACAATTCTCCAAAAGCTTTTTTTTTTTTTTGTACCGCATCTCGAACGTGCCCTCAATGACAGCATTGTCTCATTACAGTCAATGCTCTTAGACAAGTGATGCAAAATGAACTGCCAGTGATTTGCTTCATAAATCGAAAAGGTTCGGCGTTAAACACGCGAACTTTGCGTTCGAATGTCATATACAATATGATTTATCTTTTTTTCCTGCCGCAAATACTGTCTCTGCCATTTCTGTTACCGTCTGCGAAACGCGAAAGAGCCAGATGGAAAATTCAAAGACATAAAAAGGCAACGCCACCGGTGCAAGGCAGCTGGCGGTTGGAGCTACTTTGTTCTGGTTCCGCGCTATCGCCGCCTTTCTGTTTAGCGGCAGCGGCGATAGAAGAGCGCAATTTGTTAAATTGTCTCGGCCGAGTGCTGGTATTACAAGCACTTCCAGTCATTAATGGAGAGCCAGTGCGGCTAGCCTCGTCAGATTTTGTTTGCAGTTCCACTAATCTTGTTTGTTACTTCCTCTGTTTCTTCTTCTTGCATGTTTCCACAAATTTCCCAAGACAAGGCATAATGGGCAATGCTTCGATTACGGCTAGCAATCTCTGTTTGCGTCGGTTGTTTTTTGATGTCCAGATCGCATTAAAAAAAAAAAGACAGCGCGCTTGCGTTACGTGGTTGTCGGCAAAGAGTGGGGATATTGCTATCGTGGGTTTCATTCACAGCACAAAGGTTCGTTAACAAAAGTTCGAGCCAATAACAACGGTTAACTTGCTCTTTCGGTATCAAACAATCAAGTGCGAAAGCGCCTTGCTCTGGTTGTGTATTAGTGCCAAGACATGACATCTCAGTTAGACTTCTCACACGAATTCTTTCTCTGCAACTGGTCGTGCTTTTTATTTTAGTATTTCCATGCTTCCACATCTGATTATGATGGCAGTGAATTCATGGCACAAATGGAAAGTTGTAAATGTCCTAAAGAACAGTTAAATAAATGGGCCTAAGGACGAGATTCATTCATGTTTCGTTCAGAGATTGACAAACGCAAAAAAAAAAAAACTACATTTGCCTCTCTAGGAGGGTGATCAAAATACGCGAATGTCAGAAAGAGTACCAGACGACATATAAAAAGGCAAAAATCAAAATATAAGTATATATATGTATATATATATATATATATATATATATATATATATATATATATATATATATATATATATATACCTGGCCGTACCAGCCAGGTAAAATGTGCTGTTCGCTACCTTCAGAGTCGGGTCCCAGTTGGTGCTAGTGCTAATACGTTCGTAGAATTGAAGCCAGTCTTCGACGCCGATGTTGTCGGAGCCGGAAAAAGTACCTGGGTCACGTGGTTGTGCGAAGGCGACAGGGCGGTTGGCGGCTGGTGGTTGAGGCGCAGTTGGTGACCTGCTCGGAGCATTCTCGTCCCCGCCTTGCGCTGGCATTGCAGATGCCACCAAGGAGCGTTCGTTGCCTAAATCCGTCTTGAAACTTGAAAAACCCGCACTCTCCACCAAAATGTTACGGGGAGATATGAAGCTCGACAATATAATTACAAGACATATACAACGGGAAAGAGAGAGGCACCTCAAGATGGAGGCCGTGCGCACGACTATCGGCGATTCGGTGATCGTCGTCTTCGTCAATCTTCTCATCATCGATCGCTCCTGCAGCACGCATATATATATATATATATATATATATATATATATATATATATATATATATATATATATATATATATATATATATATATATATGTCTTCCCGTTCTTTTTCTTCTTCCTTTTCACTCTCCCTGATTTCAGAACAGCAGACCGTAATTCTCCTAAAGAAATTCCTGACTTTGCCTCCTTGGTTTTATCTGGCTTTTGGAAGCTTTCTATTCTTGTTCGCTGACAAACTTCAATCTCTTTATAACCTTATTGCGATGAGCCTAAACATCAGGTTCAAATCAAGTCAAATACGGATGTAAATATTCATCACATTTGTAGCGTTATTTGAAGCTGCATAAGAACGCGTACATTATTCTGTATGAATAGTTTTATTATTTTTATTGTGACGCAAAATGTTGCTACCCAACTGTATAGTGCAAAGAATGATGGCACATAAATTTCTCGCCGTTTAGTATTACCAGAAACGAAGCAACAGCCTTCTGTCGTGTAAAGAGCTTGATTTGGAGCAGAATTTACAAAATTTACGGGAAACGTTTTTTTTTATTTTTTAATAAATAAATGTACGATATTTTGATGTAGGAGTTCTGCGGCAAGATGCCACCCGAAATTACTCTGAACCTCAATAAAACGTCACACGAAACCAAGACGTAAGTTTTATACTGAAGAGCTCTTTGATTAAATTTTAACAACCAACAACGAATGTGACTTGACAGTTATCAAAGAAACAAACGTTTCCTCAGCTTATTACTTTAGCATTGCTATAATTAGTTATAGTTATTGACAAACTTCAATCTCTTTATAACCTTATTGCGATGAGCCTAAACATCAGGTTCAAATCAAGTCAAATACGGATGTAAATATTCATCACATTTGTAGCGTTATTTGAAGCTGCATAAGAACGCGTACATTATTCTGTATGAATAGTTTTATTATTTTTATTGTGACGCAAAATGTCGCTACCCAACTGTATAGTGCAAAGAATGATGGCACATAAATTTCTCGCCGTTTAGTATTACCAGAAACGAAGCAACAGCCTTCTGTCGTGTAAAGAGCTTGATTTGGAGCAGAATTTACAAAATTTACGGGAAACGCTTTTTTTTATTTTTTAATAAATAAATGTACGATATTTTGATGTAGGAGTTCTGCGGCAAGATGCCACCCGAAATTACTCTGAACCTCAATAAAACGTCACACGAAACCAAGACGTAAGTTTTATACTGAAGAGCTCTTTGATTAAATTTTAACAACCAACAACGAATGTGACTTGACAGTTATCAAAGAAACAAACGTTTCCTGAGCTTATTACTTTAGCATTGCTATAATTAGTTATAGTTAAAAAAAATTCAATTATAGGGTTTAACGTGCCAAAACGACTTTCCGATATTGTGGCACGCCGTAGTGGAGGACTCCGGAAATTTAGACCACCTGGGGATCTTTATTGTGCACCTAAATCAAAGTACACGGGCGTTTTCGCATTTCGCCTCCATCAAAATGCGGCCGCCATGGCCGGGATTCGATCCCGCGACCTCGTGCTCAGCAGCCTAACACCGTAGCCACTGAGCAACCCCGGCGGGTTAGTTATAGTTAGTATTAATCGAATGCGCATTGCATACTATACGGAACATTGCGAGCGTGTGTACTCACGAGCGTGTGTACTCACGTGCCTATAGTCGTACAAACAGAATGGCGAAGTGACTTATTTTCTACGCGAACCATTCACAATATGACAAGCCCGACAAGCCAGCTTACTCGAACCTATCCAAGTAACAAGCAAGCGCGAAAACCATGAAAAACGAAGCAGAAATGTGACTCGCCAAATCATTTTTGCTACTATTATGAAGACACAGTGGTAATACGCAGAAATATTCCGACCAACCACGATATCCGTTCGACCAGACATAAACACGGAAATGTACTTAGAAGAGCTCCTCGAAACGGCACTGGAGCTTTGCCGAAAAATAAAAATAAACACGTGATCTGCTGCGATCACCGAGAAAAGAAATTCTCTGTGATGTAGGAAATAAACTTTAAAGAGACAAACAAGAAAAAAAAAAAAAGATCCAAGACTACTTTTCACGACATCACCTCACACTATAGGGACGGCAGGAGGTTTTTTCCTCCCCCCCATCAGAAGCTCAACCGAGCTCAGGCAGTCACATTAAGAATGATTCAAACTAAATCTTATCCCACACCTTTTGTGCTTAACAAAATTGACCAGGATTTTCCCGCGGAATGTGAAAGTTGTGGACACACTCCGTGCCTATTTGATCATATGTTCTGGCTGTTCTGGCTGCCCAACCAAAGGGCTTCGGATCTCAACAGTGAGGAGGACTGGAGTCGGCGCATATCCAGCGAAGTCCTCCAAGATCAACTCCTGGCCGTCCGGAGAGCTCACGACATCGGGATAGCCTTAGGCCTACCGGTGACTACGTGGGCGGAGCCACCGACTTAGCCTGGGGTCTTGTGCCCTCGGACCCTAGTTTCTCTGGACTAAAATAAAGTTCTTGCCATGCCATGCCAGAACGCAAGCTGCAGTTTAAATATCCCGTTTCGCTATTTAATGCGTCCGTGAATCTTAAGCGCAGAAAAAAGAACGGAATAAGAATATAGCAGGCCTAGCGCCAAATATATATATATATATATATATATATATATATATATATATATATATATATATATATATATATATATATACTTTTTTTCCCCAGAGTTAGTCGGGTTCTCCCTATACACTCGTGTGTCTTTTATTCATTCCCCCGTGTACTAATCCCCAGACATAGTATTTCTACGACGCTCCTTACTTGATTCTTCTTCGTTTTTTTCTACAGTCCGGGTTCTGTGTGCTTTATGTTTTGTGTGCCGCTGGCTAGTACATTCATTCTGGGATTGCTTCCCTATCTCTGTCTTCACCAGGCTTTCTTTCTACCGGAGGCACTCTTTTGTGCTTACTTCCCTTGACACAAGGTTACCAATTTGAGTTCTTTGCATATCACGGCCCTTCGCTTACACTTTGAAATTATTTCTAGCTTTCGTCGCATCCTTTGGTAATTTTGGCTAGCAGTCAAGGCCGCATGCCCTAGCGAAGGCGGCGCCAAGCGAAACAGAGCGTGCGACAGAGAGAGAGACTACAAGGAGAGGATAAATAGAGAAAACTGTACAGCTTCATATCTTGTGTAAGGTCGACAGAACTGCCTCGGAAAGCTGGTATGAGCAGAAGCCCCCGGCGGACAAAAGAGCCCGCTTCGCTGCGGAAGCAATTTTCCCCGCTCGACATAAACTGTGGAATGCCCTGGAACAAAGCATGGAGGAGACATCCTCGCGTGCATGGCAGAAAGAGGGGGGGGGGGGGGATAGCGACTGGTGCGGTGGAGAAAGAAAGAAAGAAAGAAAGAAAGGAAGAAATGAAAGAGATGAAAGTGAGTACAGCCAGCATGGTGTGGATCAGAGGAAGGAGGCATCCAGCAGGAATGCGCCCTGGGGCGGTGTGTCCCGGTAGTGCTTCCGGAACTTTGGGCCAAAGACAAGAAAGCAGAGAAAAGAGAAGCAAAAAAAAGTCATCCCGGTCGGCGTCCTCGAAGCCAGCGGGCAAGGGAGGTATGCGAGGCGTCTGCGAGCCGCAGAGCCTTTGGAGAGGCATCTTCCGGAGCTCGGAAAGCTCTTGCAAGTGGCCTTGGCTGGATCCTGCGGAGGCTCCACGCCGCCCATCTTGCGTCGTCCTTCTCGTACGGCGAGAATAAGGTGTTACTTCTATCTTTCTTTGCTCCGTTCTCGAGAGTCTTTCTCTTTCTTGCGCATTTCTTCCTTTTTTTTTTTGTACGTCTGCATTGTGAGATCCCGCTGATGTTATTACCGGGCTGCGGCTTCGGAAACCTCAATCACACAATCTTCACCCGTTACACAATCACACAATCTTCAAAGTTCACCCGTTACGACTTTGAAAGCCTAAATCATCAGTTCGTGAATTCAGAAAAAAAGAACGCACAAGGTATAGAACCAACCATTAAAACGATGAGAACCGCTTATAAAGACGAACGCAGTAATCGATTTAATTGTGTTCTTGCCCTCGGTCTTTCTTAGCTTCTTCTGTTCGTCATGGTGTGTCACGTAGCGGGAGCAGTGCTTCAAAACAAAGCAGCTCATTTGTGCACCTGGCTCTGAAAAGTTGTCGACCGCGGCGAAAGAAATCCGTATTGAAGAGATGAAAGGTTTTTACTTGCAATGCCGCGACAGACGGACCTATGCTCCAGGCTGAGTGCCTATACTGAGGGAGCTGAGGTGCGCATTAAATTAAATAAATAACAGGGGCCGCGGTTGCATGAAGAGTTTCATTGCACGAAGTCGTGGGATCGAATCTCGGCCACGGCGGCTGCATCTCGATGGCGGCGAAATGCGAGGACACCTCTGTACTTAGATTTAGGTGCACGTTAAAGAGCCCCAGGTGATCAAAATATCCGGAGTCCTCCACTACGGCGTGCCTCATAATCAGAAAGTGGTTTTGGCACGTAAAACCCCATAATTCAAAGAGTTCCATTCATTAAGGTGTGTAATGCATGCACACACCCTAATGAATGCAGATTATACCAACGTGAAAACTATTACCTTAACTAAACATGACAGCTTTACTAAACGTGAACCTCCCATGTACACCGGCACTTTTTCTCCAGCAGTATTCAGAGAAAAAGAATGCGAAGGGATAGGTTGTGTGTTGGTGCTCATACGATGGCGAAATTTCTTGAACAGCTCTTACCGTGAACAATTTTCTTTTGCCCAACAGGAATGCGTTTCCATTGCTTGTACTTAAAGCTTTAATTTTAACGTTTGTTTTTAACTTAATGCAAAATAACGGCAGTAGCATTAGGCCATTAGTATACAGGCCACTACCAGTTTGCCTTCATCTTTACACTATCCGAAACAAATGCTTGTGGTAATATTTTAAGTTGCCCCATTTAAAGAGAAAGAAGGAAAGAAAGAATTAATGTCAACGTTGTGGCAGCGTTTGTTTGTTTTATTTATTCATTGTTCCTTTCTTTTATTGTCATTTGTCTGTATGTCGTATTTGAATGAATCAGAGCATTGTGTTCGGGGGCTAAAATCTAGTTTCTTTAAAGACTCCTTTGGGTCGACTGCAATGCTGACACACTTTCGAAAGAAGTGGTTTTTGGCCTTGCCACCCAACACCGCCGCCACACTTTCGCTCTCACAGAGATTGACTCCACAAAATGTTTATCTGGATCGAGTGTGAAGTAGATTATATGTGTACTCAAAGATGCACACACACACACACACACACCTATATATATATATATATATATATATATATATATATATATATATATATATATATATATATATATATATATATATATATATATATATATATATATATATATATATACGGAATAACTTACGGATAATGAATACCATCTTCCCCAAGCGGGATAACCGAAAGTGGACGTGGAGGAGCGCGAATGGCGCGACTAGAAATGAAACAGGCTTTATACTCTGCGCTAACCCTGGCATCATACAAGATGTGGACGTGCTCGGCAAGGTGCGCTGCAGGGACCATATGATGGTAAGATCTGCAATTAGCCTATGCTTGAGAAGGGAACGGAAGAAACTAGTACATAAGAAGCCGATCAATGAGTTAGCGGTAAGAGGGAAAATAGAGGGATTCCTGGTCAAGCTACAGAACAGGTATTCGGCTTTAACTCAGAAGAGGACCTTAGTGTTGAAGCAATGAAGGACATTCTTATGGGCATCATTAAGGAGTGTGCAATAGAAGTCGGTAGTAACTTCGTTAGACAGGATACCCGTAAGCTATCGCAGGAGTCCAAACATTTAATTAACAAACCTCTAACCCTACACCTAGAATAGAACTGGCAGAATTTTCCCAAGTTAATCAACAAGCGTAAGATGACATCGGGAAGTATAATATGGGGGGGGGGGGGATAGAATCCGAATGGTCGCGAAACGTTTTGGAAGGGTAGTGCGCGTGGCCGCGCTCCGGGAAGTCCCCCGAAAAAAAAACACACAAAAAAGCGCTCGGACGCGCGCCGCTGCAGACACTCTTGTCGTGTACAGCATTGAAACTCTATTGGTAGGTCGACGTCGGTACGGTGCCGAAAACGTGCGTAGCGTAAGACTGCAAATCCACTTTAAAAAAGAAAGTGGCCAGGGCATCGTCCGAGTTGCCCGGACTGCACCGTGAGTCAGGTAATTGATGGCTATTAAGAGAGAGAGAGAGAGAAAACAAGAGTAGGAAAGGCAGGGAGGTCAACCAGAACAGCATCCGGCTTGCTACCCTAGACTGGGGGTGGGGGAAAGGGTAATAGAAAGAGGAAGAAAGGGAGAGAGTAAGCACTGAGTACGTGTGGGAGGGACACCGTACACAAGGACACTATAAACGGTCTGTTAAGCCCGTGCACTCCAAGTACCACACTAGTGCACGAATCGCTTTTCGAGCCAGTGACGGGTGTGGCCACGGTCCGAGTATCTTTGACTCGGTGAAAGGTCTCGAGTCCAGTCTGCGTGAAGTTGCCCGCAGAGAGAGGCGTTGGACATCGTAGCGAGGGCACGTACACAATAAGTGCTCGATGGTCTCCTCGCACCCACAGTAGTCGCACATCGGGCTCTCGGCCATTCCCATATGGTAGGAGTATGCGTTCATGAACGCCACTACCAGCCACAAGCGATACAACAAGGTTGCTTCGCCGCGGGAAAGGCTAGATGGCAGTTGAAGCCGTAGCGTGGGGTCCAGTTTACGTAATCTGCAATTGAAGCCACTTGAAATCCAGAGATCTTGGGACTTCTTGCGCGCAAGTTGGCGAAGTTCTCTGGCAGCGTCTGACCTCGCCAAAGGTGTTGGACGCGTCTTGGTATCTTCGTAGGCACACCGGGCAGCCTTGTCAGCTAGGTTGTTGCCGACAATACCACAGTGAGCAGGAATCCACTGAAATATAATGTGGTGTCCTCTTTCCAGAGCATGATGGGGCAGTTCCCTGATCTCAGATGTCATTTGCTCGTAAGTTCTGTGAGGTAATGCGGACTTGATGCTGTGAAGGGCTGCCTTAGAGTCACAAAATACGACCCATTTCTCTGTTGGCTCCTCGGTGATGTACATCATAGCTGCATGGAGAGCTGCAAGTTCTGCCGATGTAGATGTAGTCGTGTGCGACAATTTGAATTTAACTGTAACGTTCTTGGCTGGAACGACGAATGCGGCAGTTGAGCTGGTAGGTGAGGTCGAACCATCGGTATATATATGTATGCGGTCATGATACGTCTGGTGCAGTAATAGGAGCGTAAGTTGCTTCAGAGCCGGCGATGGATGATTGGACTTTTTTGTAATTCCAGAAATAGAAAAATTCACTTGAGGCTGTCGCAGGCACCACAGGGGAGAGGAAGGCTTCGCCGCCGGTGTAAAAGATGCCGGTATGTACTCTTGATGAGCGCTAATCACTCGTGAAAAGGTCGCGTGAGGTCTCTCGGCTGGTACGGAGGCCAAATGATGGTCGGGGATCCTTGACGGCTATCAAATTTAACGAAAAACCGCTGCGTTATACTTGGGCGACACTTAAGTACATCACGTTTCTGACGAAGTCTTCTTGCAGCGTTGGTCCTCGCTTGCTGGTGATGGCAGCGCGTGCCTGACTGCACATACTCGTAAGGCGCGGCAACACTGGGTCGATACGGGACCAACAATACGCTCCCTTCAACGATTGACCAACTATTGTACGTCACCGAAACATTTTGTCGTACCAGGTCGACAATGACGCAACCGACGAGCGCGAGTTGTACTGCGACGTGCTTTCTTGTCGATGGCAGCGGCAATATCAGCGTGCCGACCATCGTTAATTCGACAGAACCCCGCACGATCGGCCATCGAACCGACAACACTATAGCGACAGCGCCTTCGCTTGTATATATAATTAATCGTGCTCAATATGAGTCAAACACGCCTTCCAAATTGAATGCACAAGCTTTAGCCCTCTCAAGCCGTACCAATGAAGTTTGAGCCAATGTCGATCCTGTCCAGCAGCGAAGGTTAACCTGGCGCCTTCGAGTTCTTGCACCCGCTACCGATGGACCTGACCTGAAATGTAAGCAGTTAGGTCGAACGAAACAGCTTATATAGCTCAGTTCTGGCCTTAGCGATCAACTACACGAAATCAACTACACTTTCCTTCGCACAACGCGTACACATTAAGCGGTAAGTGGCAACACAGCGTTGTGCCACGTACGTCACCGTACCTGTAGACTGCCGGCCGCATTCGCCACGTATATGGGCGGGCCTGTACGTATTGCTTTGCTGACACACTTCTCAATTTCAGAGATGCACTGTTTGCCTCTGCGTCTAGCGGCAAACAAGAGACTGTACATTCGGTATACAGCAGCATAAACAACCGTCTGGCTCGGTTATACCAACGCCGTGTGAGAGATGGCGTCCGCGCATTTTCGTGAGAGAACAGCAGGGCCTACAAATGAGCACTTATGCGAGCACACTTTTCTCTAATAACGCTCTATGGCACGCTAAAATTGTGAGCACGATGGAGTTAAAGAAAAGCGAGAATCAGTTAACAGCCCCTAATATAAGTATCTCGATCACAGTTGCCGTCGCTTAAGTTGCTCATCTCAGGGTGTAACAACACGGCACATATGCGCAGATATGCATGTTTTGCTACGTTCTCACACCATTTCATATCGGTGATGCACCTTTTCCAACATATTTGAAGATATTTGAACGATCTGCGGCTGTAGATATCGATGTAAACAAGTGCACCACTTTGATAAATCCGACGCAGAAGATCGCACTTTAAGACTTCTTGAATACACGAAAAGACTAAATAATGTGTGAAAAGAATACAAAAAACGATGTCCAAGTGCAGAAATCAGTGACAAATTCCAAGGCAGCCGTGTCGCCAAACAGAACTCAGCATGCCTTTATCGGCCGCACTGTTTGCAGAACACCGCACTCAGGCCTGCTCATCCAGTGGTCGGAGAGTGCAACATGGCTTCCAGGGAGGACATGCTGTCCCGAACAAGGCATTAGTAATGATTCGCGATCCACAAAACGCACAACCAACGCGCACTCAACGTGGGCTGCAGGTACACAAATCAACCGCCGAAAGCCCCGGGATCCTTCCAAAACGTTTTCAGCGGCGTACGGCAGAGGGCAGCACAGGAAAATGAAAAAGGCGGATTGAGCATGCTCTCAGGAACGAAGGAACCCTAAAAGCAGGGGAGAAGAAACTAGGAATAGGCAAGAATCAGGTGTATGCGTTAAAAGACAAAGCCGGCAATATCATTACTAATATAGATAAGATAGTTCAAGTGGGAGAGTAATTCTATAAAGATTTATACAGTACCAGTAGCACCCACGACGATAATGGAAGAGGGAATGGTCTAGAGGAATTTGACATCCCCCAAGTAACGCCGTAAGAAGTAAAGAAAGGCTTGGGAGCTATGCAAAGGGGGAAGGTAGCTGGGGAGGATCAGGTAACAGCAGATTTGTTGAAGGATGGTGGGCAGATTGCTCTAGAAAAAATGGACACCTTGTATACGCAATGCCTCTTGACTTCGAGCTTACTGGAATCTTGGAAGAACGCTTACATAATCCTAATCCATGGGAAAGGGGACGCCAAAGACTTCAAAAATTATAGACCAATTAGCTTAGTGTCCGTTGCCTACAAAGTATTTACTAAGGTAATAGCAAATAGAATCAGGAAAACCTTAGACTTCTGTCAAGCATAGGACCAGGCAGGATTTCGTAAAGGCTACTCAACAGTAGACCATATTCACACTATCAATCAAGTGATAGAGAAATGTGTTGAATATAACCAACCCTTATATATAACTTTCATTGATTACGAGAAAGCGTTTGATTCAGTCGAAACCACACAGTCATGCAGGCATTACGGAATCAGGGTGTAGACGAGCCGTATGTAAAAATACTGACAGATATCTATAGCGGCTCCACAGCCACCGTAGTCCTCCATAAAGAAAGCTACAAAATCTTAATAAAGAAAGGCGTCAGACAGGAAGATACGATCTCTCCAATGCTATTCACAGCGTGTTTACAGGAGGTATTCAGAGACCTGGATTGGGAAGAATTGGGGATAAGAGTTAATGGAGAATACCTTAGTAACTTGCGATTCGCTGATGATATTGCCTTGCTTAGTAACTCAGGGGAGTAATCGCAATGCATGCCCACTGACCTAGACAGGCAAAGCAGAAGGGTGAGTCTAAAATTAATCCGCAGAAAACTAAAGTAATGTTTAACAGTCTCGGAAGAGAACAGCAGTTTACGGTAGGTAGCGAGGCACTGGAAGTGGTAAGGGAATACATCTACTTAGGGCAGGTAGTGACCGCGGATCTGGATCATGAGACTGAAATAATCAGAAGAATAAAAAGAATGGGCTGGGGTGCGTTTGGCAGGCATTCTCAGATCATGAACAGGAGGTTGCTATTATCCGTCAATAGAAAAGTGTATAACAGATGTTTCTTACCAATATGCGCCTATGGGGCAGAAACCTGGAGGCTTACGAAAAGGGTTCTACTTAAATTAAGGACGACGCAACGAGCTATGGAAAGAAGAATGATGGGTGTAACGTTAAGGGATAAGAAAAGAGCAGATTGGGTGAGGGAACAAACGCGAGTTAATGACATCTTACTTGAAATTAAGGAAAAGAAATGGGCATGGGCAGGGCAAGTAATGTGGAAGGAAGATAACCGATGATCATTAAGGGTTACGGACGGGATTCCTAGAGAAGGGAGGCGTAGCAGGGGGCGGTTGAAAGTTAGGTGGGCAGATAAGATTAAGATGTTTGCAGGGACAACATGGCCACAATTAGCACATGACCGGGGTAGTTGGAGAAGTATGGGAGAGGCCTTTGCCCTGCAGTGGGCGTAGCTAGGCTGATGATGGCGATATATATATATATATAGATTCCTCCACACGGGGGACTAGTTATTATTTTTTTAGCCTTTGTATTGTTACTTCCGCTAGTATACGTATATGTATATTTTGCTAGACTTGAAAAATGCGAACATAATTCGTGGCAGGGTGGGGAGGTATTGGGAGCGTACATGTTGCGAACAAGCATCCCAAGTCTCAGCAGAGTTCCTTCGCCGTTCCGGATCAGCGGTTCGCCGCGGAATCTGAAAATTGAACGCAGCCTTGCATTGCAGAGATAGCGGCAGAAACTGTGGGGAGGCTCACATTTATGGGGTACGATCTTTAGCTGTTCATATTTTTCTTGTTTTGGTGCCTTTACGCGAGTGAAAGACCTCGTATTTCTTTGAAATCGATGCGTGATAGCGTCATAGCCGAGCGGGGAAAGCTTTCGCCAGTATTTCACGCACCCTCTTTATACAGAAACCCGTCTTTGCCACTACCCGACTCACGCGGCACTATGCAATGTTTGTCAGCTTTGCTTAGTCACACTTGCGCTATCAAGGTGTATTTTTTGCTTTACTGAAAGCAAATGGATAGCGGGAGCGTGAATCTTATTTGCTTTACGTTATCTTGTTCGCGTGCATGTCGCCCCCCCCCCCTTGCGTTGGTCACTTTGTTGTGTTTGTTTTTGTCCTCCTGGTGGCTTCCTGACATGAGTAGCTCTAGTGTTCCCGAAAGCCTTTCGGCGTTTAGTTTGTCAGGACCTTACAGTGAGGATGCCGCGACAGCAGGCTTTGTGAATTATGTAGTGCATAAACGTAAATGACCCACCCCGCACGCTTAGCGGCTAGAGCGTTGCAGTGCTACACCCTAGGTCGCGGGATCAAATACCGACCGCAGCGGCGGCATTTCGATGGGGGTATATTGCACAAAAAGCCCCTCTACTTTGAATTTGGTGCGCGTCGAAGAACCCCCAGGTGGTAAGAATAATCCGGAATCGCCCACTACGGCATGACTCACAATCAGATCGCGATCTTGGCACGTAAAACCCAAGAATTTATTTATTTGATGTGTGAATATTCCATGACACTAAAGATGGCACCTGTTCGGTGCATAAGCGTAAATTTTTCGCTGCATTACACGTTGCATCGAAATCAATACAGACAGTTGTATGCATAAAAATTAGTTCTGCAGCATTTAATTAACCACTTCACGAAATCATAGCATTATGTGTATTCTAGCATGTGCGTCGAATGTTATTTATTTATTTATTTAGAAGAAGACTGCCAACTTGAGTGCCAGGCTTTAGGCCGGGGTAGGCGCACAAAGCAAACGTGACATTACAGCATTTCATACATGGGATCGTAACAAAGATATCACTGCAATCAAATCACGATGAAAACAAACCAACACATTCTGCCTAGTTTTGTAAGATAAAACAGAATAGATAAAAAAGGAAAAACAAACATTCCAAGACAAGAGAATAAAGATAATGCAACTTCATGCCACCGGTCTAAACACCACTGAAAAAAAAAACAAAGCAAAAATGCAAGTAGCAATATGGAGAGAAAATTTCATGACGGCGCGCGAGAGAACAACGAAACCTTTGTGTACTGTATGGTGTCAGTAGATAAGGCATTCCACTGCCGAGCTACATGTTCTTGTGAAGAACGACCCTTCAAAATGTTAGTCTTGCAGGAATATTCCTTAACCTTTTTAGGGTGAAAAGAACATGTTATGTGCGGGTTAGCAGTGTCGATTTATTCTGTTCAATTATTACCTAGCTGGTCATGAAAAAGCAAGTAAAGAACTTTCATGCGTTCCTGGTTTACGCCTTGAGGCCAGGCTTTCCAATTGTGCATCAAGTAGGAGCTGCCTCGGGGATGCGGGCCGATTATATGTGTTGTAGATGAATCTTACCAATTTCCACTGCACCTCTTCATGTTTGATGGTGTTCGTCTGCGTCTATAGGCGTCCCAAACAGCGGCGGCGTATTCCAGTATCGGCCTAATATGCGTTTTATATCCTAACAGTTTTATGTCATGTGTTCATTTTGCCAGTGTTCTTCTCAGGTACCCAAGTTTTTTCCATGCATTTTTTTCAGTTTATGCGATGTACTCGTTCCACCTCAAGTCGTTTGTAATTATTACTCCGATATATTTATACCATGATACTATATCTAAGGCATGGGTGTTAAGGCAATATATGAAATGTAACGGTTTCTTTTTGCGAGTGACCGTCATTGCTACAGTCTTTTTGTGGTTTATGGTCATTTGCCATTTGGTGCACCATTCCTGTATTTTGGACAAAGAACTGTTTAAGCCACCCTGATCTTAACTAGAGATTTCATTGTAAACTACGCAGTCATCTGCGAAGAGCTTGATTTTGGCAGGCATTTCACCGTCAATGTCATTAATGAAGATTTAAAAAAAGAGTGGTCCAAGAACCGATCCCTGAGGAATTTCGGACTCAACTGAAACAGATTTAGAGGACACACTATCATTCTTTACATTCTGACAACGGCACGAGAAATAAGCACCTATCCCCGCTATCAGGGTATCATTGTTGAGTAGTGATTTTAGCTTTAATAACAGTTTGGGATGAGACACGCGATCGAAGGCTTTTTGGAAGTCTAAAAATATAATGTCGACTTGGCTATCGTTATGTAATGCTGCAGCGAGATCATGAACTATTTCAAGCAGTTGGGTTACTGTCGACAGCCATTTTCGAAACCCGTGCTGCCGCATATCATTTACTTTGTTACTATCAAGAAAAACGGTGATGCGTTTGGAAACGATATGCTCCAGTAAGTTGGCACATGTGCACAGTATTGAAATAGGTCTACATGATGCAGGTTGCTACAAGGCGTTAGTTTTCAGAATAGGTGTTATTGGGGCGTATTTCCAATCACTTGGAAATTCGGCGCATGCCAGAGAATTGTTAAATATGATGGTGAGATATTTTGCGCACCATTCGGCATACCTTATTAAAAATCAGTTTGGTATGTCATCTACACCGGATGACTTCTTGGCATCTATAGGTTTAGTAACAATGAAAGTACACCTTCCTCTCGAACCAAGACGTTATCAATAGCCACAAGGTCATCATAGTGATTAAAATATGGGTTTATGCCGTCATCGCGTGTACAGATTAAATATAAATTATGGGGTTTTACGTGCCAAAACCACTTTCTGATTATGAGGCACGCCGTAGTGAAGGACTCCGGAAATTTCAACCACCTGGGGTTCTTTAACGTGCACCTAAATCTAAGTACACGGGTGTTTTCTCATTTCGCCCCCATCAAAATGCGACCTAGGTGGCCGGGATTCGATCCCGCGAACTCGTGCTCAGCAGCCGAACACTATAGCCACTGAGCAACCACGGCGGGTCCATCGCGTGTAAACACGGAATGAAAATAATCATTAAGGGCGTTTTCGATGTTAGATTTGTTAGGTGTGACTAGTTTGTTCTATACACGGTTCTTTTTTTTATTGCGAAGCAATACTACTTTAGGTCGCACTTCAGCCCGTTCCGTGGCGAGGCGGTGGTAGGCACCATTGACCTTTAGCGTTACCTCGCTGCGTGACGTCACACCACGTGACCTAGAGTGACGTCACACCAGCTGTGTAAAAACGGGGTCCCATCTCACGCCGTCGCGAGGCGAGGCGGTAGCCACCAACGGCGGCCTAACTCCCGCTCCTCTCACCAGGGGTGCGGTGCGGCGCCCGAGTCATCCTCGCGTGTCGCGATATCAGCAACGGCCTCCTCGCAGCCGCCGACGTTCGGCGGGTGTCGAGCATCGAGAACGTCGTCATGCGCTACTTGGACCTCTCGTCCTTCAGCTCGATACGGGCGTTCGCCAACGGCGTGCTCAAGTCCGAGATGCACCTGGACGTGCTGGTGCTTAAATGATTCACTGTAAGCCGTAACACTAGCATAACACAAGATTACCACCAGCCATACCACCAGCTGATCCGAGAATAACACGCTATTGCTTCGCAATCACCAGGCTTAACCAAGCTAAGCCACGGCCGCTTTTTTTTTTTTTGGGGGGGGGGGGGGAGGGCAATGGGATGCGACAAGTTTCCTGCAGATGAACTTTAAAAATTTTTTTCAAGGACACATTTTAGTAATGAGCTTTTGCCTCCTTGATGCTGTCTTTCAGTAGAGCACTAAAGCTGTTCATTTTGTTTGCGCTGGCCGCGAAAGGGTGTCCCTTATTGTGTTTTCCTGCTGATTTCGACTTTCATCCAAGTCGGACGATTTGTTTGTTTTTCCAGGAGTTAGAATTTCGCAATATATTTCGCCTGTGGGGTAGGAAGTCACTGCAACATTTTAAAACTAAGTTATTGAAGAAGCACCATAGCTGGTTGACAGAACATTGGTTAGAATCATAAAAAAGACAGAGAAAACACATTCGCAAACTTCTTGTTGTTGAGCAATACTCACTTGCATTGAGAGACATACCATCTTACGATCTGATCGACGGAAAATAAGCGCACAGGAAGACCCGCACGAACAGCCGAGAAAGACACAGGACAGGGACAAGTCCTGTGTCTGTCCTGTGTTTTTCTCGGCTCTTCGTGTGTGCCTTCCTGTACGCTTATTTTCCGTCGATCTACAATGCACCATCTATCCCGTCTGTAGGTGTTGTTAAACTAATTATCTGAAAGGATTTCAAAAATGTGGATCTCAGGACTTCGTCGAGGAATCGCTGTGCTGACAAGAAACAAGTTTAATATAGATGACACGTTGTTCTGAATTCGCATGGGCTGTTTCACTAACTGGGTAAAGATGTGAAGTAAGATTATATCGACAAGTGGTTCTGCTGTTCGAGTAAGAGCGTATGGAATATCGTCCGCCCAATTGATGGACGGCATGTTGAAATCACCAGCAAGTAGTATGCTACACGAATGGTTCTTATTGCAACACAAAAATTTATTCAGTTGGTAAAAAAAAAACGTGTGATCGGTGTCTGGTGGTAGGTAAGAAAACCCTATCACAACGTTAATTTCTTCCAGGAATACCTTCATGATAACACATTCTGTTTCGGCAATATTGGGCAACCTTGACACCTGTAGTGACTCCTTAAACAAGATTGCGACGCCGCCACCACGGTCGTCTCTGTCATTCCGATACATATGGTAACAGGTGGGCTTATTTTATGGGCGCTAATACTAGAGTTTAAGCAAGTTTATGTTATTACTACTATGTGCGGGTCATGGGTAATTACAATGCTTTCTATATCAGCTGTTTTGTTTATGACACTACGGGCGTTAACATTATTGCACCAAAATAGGTTTTGTGCTTTGCTCTTATTTCATTTTGACCGTTTTGGACGACCTATAGGAATCCTTTTGTTTTGCACGCTATCTCGTTTAAAAAGTTAGTCGTCAATCTTTATCTTATCGTAAAGGTATTTACTTTACTGCCGGCCAGTTTCTGTTGTGCAGTCCTCTCCCAGAGAAGCTCTCTAATTTGTCTTGTGGCTAGTGAATAGTCCTCTGAGATAGAGATTTTCTTTCCTTTTAATTTAGAATAGTTTTGCAGGACATTCAGTCTTTCATGGTGGTCCATGAACTTGAGTATTACAGGGCGGGGTTCACTTCAATATCTGCCTCCTATTCTATGAATTCATTCCACTGACGATACATGAACGCCAAGGGTTCTCTGAGAGAGAGAAACAGCTTTATTTAGTCGCCTGCAGAACGACACCATGACTAAATGGCGCCGTGACGCGGGCCCTGACGTCTTCTCAGCGGGTGGTCTCTACTCAACTCCAGCGCGTGTTACTCCCACGGTCGGTTGCCCTGAGGGGCAGCGCTCCGTCGGTTCGCCGAAACGTTTTTTCAACTATGGTTTCTGTGAGTGATTCTGTGGTTTAATTCATTTTCTCTGTGACACCATATATAACAAGACTATTATGTCTTCCCCTGTTCACTAAGTCTGTAAGTTTCTTTTGCATGCTTATGGTGTGTTTTTTTCATACTGTGGTTCCGAAATCCTGAATTTTTGCTGTTGATTCCTCTAACTATTTCACTTTTGTTTCAATAGTGTCAAGCCTCTCCTGGGTGACTTTTTGGCCATTGGGAAGTTCAGTTAGTAATTCCTCAGTTGTGGCTCCGGATCCTTCGGGTCTGGGGTTAGGTTCCGCCTCTCCACAAACCAACAGATCGACAGGGGTGACAAGAACACATTAATAAGCATTCTCATGCATCGTGGGCAAGGCAGCAGTAAAAACCGGTTGTCATCGCGGAAACAATCGGCTGGATAAAGCCCACTAACCTGTATTATGAAGCAAAACGGGTTGTTACCGCTTGGTGTGGTCACGTGGGGTGACGTCGCTCTAGGCTGATTCGAGGCAGATTTTTTTATGATTGCGATTCGCGGTTCTTCGATAGGACAGCGACAGTCAGTATCGGACAACGGGGTCACGGCTCGGCTGGAGTAAACAATACTCGTTGCCCCCGTATAGCAGCTATACGTTGAAGGCTTGACTCCAAGAAATTGGCAGTGGCTTAGCTCGGCTATGCCAGGATATACGTAGCAAAAGCTAAGGCATAACGTGGTTAGCCTTGGTTAATATTGATTCTGGTTGTCTAGCCATGTTGCGGCGTTTAGCTAGTCGTTCGGCGCGCTGTTCGTCTGTTTCCTGGGCAATTCGTTTCCTCTTCATCTCGTTCCGATGTCGATTCCAGGCCTCCTCCTGCTTATCAGAATTGTCGCCGTCCATATTGCCGCCTCAACTGTGGTTGCGGCGCACGCGAGCTCTCCTTTTCAATGCTTCGACATGTTATCAGGCATGCGACGCAGCTGGAGAAGCGAGTGGAGGCGAGCGCAACGACGAGGAACCTGGTGTGACGTCATACCAAACGGCGGCGGCGGAAAGGCGTGGCGCTGTGCCGCGGCGGAACACCTGTGGCTCGGTGCAACCAGTGGCGCATGTGCAGTAGTGACTAGGGAGTGAGAGAGAGAGAAATATCCGCGGCGGGACGTGCGTTGTGACGTCATGTACCTCTTCGGAACACTGCCATGGCGAATTTGCAAGTTTGCGGCCAGTAAAGCTATCGCTTTAAAAGAGCGCCGTGACCTGCGTCATTAATCAGAATGAGTTGTTAAACATGCTTCCAGCTGTGCTGCTGCCTAGCCCAGTGTGTTTGTTATGTTTTCTTTTATTTCTGTAACGCTTCCGACCATGAGCATAACGTATTGACTAAATAAACAAAATTCCGACATACATCATCTCAGGATTATTGCCTACGTTAATGCGATTAGCATTGAAACAAAGTAGAGGCAAACGACATTGACGCCGCTGAAAGGTGCCACTGCGTGGCGCCTTTCATATTTTTATGTTTTTTAAACTCTGGCTAAAGTTAGCTGGGACACCCCGCACATTGCTTGACTATGGGTATGACTTGCTGTTGAATGGACACCAAGTAATTACTCATTTCTTCATTACAGATCATAATTCCTGATTTTTCTGTACTAAACCTAAGGCGTAGATCTGTCGCTGCGTTGCTACAGATATTCGCAACTGTCTGTAAGTCCCTTGTATTGTCCGCTAGTACCACTACGTCGTCTGCATACATCAGTCCCTAATTCAATGTTTTGCAGACGTCTTTTTATGCCGTTAACATAAAAAGTGATCAACATTGGAGATGGAGGACATCCTTGCATCAATCCTTCGTTAATTTCCACCACTCCATTACGATTTCGGCCTTCCCATACAATTTGTACTCAGTTGTCTCTGTATACCTCCTTCAGCAACTCCACGACATCGTCATCTATGCCTTCGTACTTTGGCCTATCCCATATTAATTCACTGTACATCTTAGAATATCAGGGGCGACAAGTGCACTGTTGCGGTTTTTGAGGGCGACAGAATTGGACAGGCGGCTGTAGCCTGAGCAGATGTTGACAGTGCTTCAAGTGTCACTGTGCTCTGCGATGACAGTATTCAGTGACAGTGACCGATTGTGATTGTGTGTCTATTCTCCTTCCTTTCCTTATCTCTCCTTTGTTAACACTTTACCTCCCCCTCCCCTCTCTCCCCAGCGTAGGGTAGCCAACCGGATCTTTTTCTCTGGTTAACCTCCCTGCCTTTCCCCTTTGCTCTCTCTCTCTCTCTTAGAATATCAGCTTGGGCTTGTTGGGTTTCCATCTTGGTGTTAACAGCGCAAAACGTAGACTGGACACGAGACGAGGAGACGACAGTCAGCGCTGGTGGTGTCGTCTTCTCGTCTCGTGTCCAGTCTACGTGACAGGAGCAAGAGCCCCTGTCAGGCCATAGGGCCTTTAGCTCTTGTTTCCTCTTTCTGTAATGAAGAAAGAAATAAACTTCAAACAGTCTACCTTGTCGTAGGCACCATTAATATATAGAAATGCTATGAATAAAAATCTATTATAAGCTATTGAAATCTCTATGCACTTAGTTAGTATAAAAATATCATCTAAGCGTCTGCCTGGTCTTAACCCATCCTGTAGTTGCCCGAGCACATCATTTTTCTCCATCCGCTTCGACAGTTCTAATTATATGGCATGCATTGTCATTCTAGATATCACCGATGCTTCTCTGATGTAACTGGCCAGTGTGAGCTCGTCTTATCCTTATCACCTTCGCCTATGTAAATGAGGTTCATATTGCTTTCAAGCTATGCAACCGGAATTTTCTTCGTCCTAATGACTTGGTCTATGGCATAGTCAGGAGCGCCTTGCTCTTTGGGCCGAGGTTGTTGATTAGCTGTATTGGGATTTAATCAAGTCCTGCGGCCGTGTTATTAGGGACATTTTCTTCTCTTCTTTTCCAGTAAAGGATTTCTATGCTAAATTTTGATATATCAGTCTTCTCTGTTATTGCTGGATCTGTATGCGTCTGAACTACTTTTTCTTTCGTGCCGAATTTTTCCCTAGTAACGCCTATATTGTACCGCCGCCCATCCTCTCCTTCGAAGATGTTACCGTCTTCATCCCTTGTAGCCGTTTGCAAATATTAGTTTCAGTTCCGAGTGCTTTTACATGGTCCCAGAATCTTTTTTGTGCGCCTTTGTCTTTTCTGCGAATGTTATGCACCCAACGGAAGCTTGCGCATTTAATTTTCTCTTGCACGAGCTTGCTCGCTAGCCTTTTCTTTTCTCAGTGTTTGTTCCATCTAACGTGCACCACTTCTTCATGTAATCCCAACTTTTTGGCTTCTCGATGATCTCTAGACGCATGCTTCCGCTTTTCTAGAGCTTGCTTTATTTTCTTGCTGTACCACTTGCGTGGTTCCCTCTTTCCAATCCAACAATTTTTTTGCAGTGTCTGTCTTATCTACTGATGCATAACGTCTGCAAGTGCCTTATATTTTAAGACTAATTTTCTTCTCTATGTTTCTTCCGAGCTCCGTTATATGCCTCTCATTCATTTCTACAAATTCTGCTGCTATTGATTCGTGTTCTGCGTTAGTATATCTCCCAAATGCTAAGGTTAAACCTTTCTGATCACGACCTAGGCTATTTTTTCCACGTTGGTCTATCACCATTTGGTCTAGTCGTTCGTAGACCGTTTCTGAGACTAGAACGTAGTCGATACATCACTGCCTGTTCCCGCATTTACACGTTGCCTGTCCACGACACTTATTTTCCCTGTTAACTACTGTAACGCACTGTTCCTCGCACATACTCAGTACTAACTAACCATTGTTATCATTATCCACCTATATCCTACTTGTGCGTATTCATATCTCCTACTAATTCCCCCTCGCCTGACTCTCGGACTAATTATTATTGCTTCTAATGCAATCACTACACTCATGATTTTATCTCTACCATCACAACCTGTCCATTGCTAAGCCACTCCGAGCATTTTTTTTCCTTCCCCTGCGCCGCTAATCCATAAATGCTCCTTGCAAGTCTTTTGCACCCTTTTCCACTTCATATCTCGCCTAATCAGCATGCCTACGCCTCCGCCCTTCCTTGACCAAGTCACTCTGTCGCACCAGTCCCAAACAAAATTTTCTATTACAGCTGGCTTCGACAAATCTCGTAGATGCGTTTCGGTCAAGGCGTACACGCTGATAGCTTCGTCATTCATCTAGGTTTGAATTTCCAGCCATTTTTTTTTCTGCTTGCGACCACCCTGCGTGTTTATGTAACAAATTTTATCGTATTTGTACTTGCCCTTTGTGCGTCTCTTCCTTGCCGGTGGGCCGCTACATTCAATATTTTACATTAATTCCTGATTGCCTGGGGCCCGCCTAAAAAAGATACTGCCCGTGCCGTGAATCGGTGTCCAACCGGTGTTGTATCCCGTCGCTCACAAAGGCGCCTCCGCAGCTTTCTCGGTGCATTTCTCGATTGATGTCGACGACCGCAAAAATTGGTCGCCTTAGCTAAGCTCAAGATTTCCCGGCTAAGTGCAAGTACAGCCTCTTCAGTTGCGTGCTCCTGCCTTTCAACCTCCGGCACCGTGCACAGCTGCCATTTGCCCTTCCTGTGAAACATTCCGTTGGTCGGTAAACCCTTTGGCTATATTTGCCTCGCGATCGCTCTCCCCCGTCCTCGAAGTACGTCAATCACTCTGCCTCTCATCTTATCACCACTAGGTGCCTCTCCTACACTGTGTCCCACATGTGTTCCTTGGCTTTCGTCACCACTTTCCTAATCGGTTCCTCCGAAAGTGCGCTAATCTGCAACACTGGCCTGTACCTACCCTCTCTATTATCATCAGTTCTACTTCATGCACGTTGGAATCCCTAACAAGGACAACTCGACGCTATTCCTCCAACTCGTCGCTGAAAGCTGCACCTGAGGCTGCGATGCCCTCCTTCACCCATTTGCTTTGTTGTCTTCGTCCATTTCCGGCACGTCAGTGGTAAGCCCCGTGGTTTCGCCTTCCTCAGTTGATCTAACTTCGGAGCCAGCCCATCCACGGTGCTCGCAACGTAGCGCTCACCATTGCTTGGCGGAAGAGTGACCCTCAGCTTCATTTCTACATGGGCTAGCTTATCCCCTACCGCTTTCCTCTGCTTCAGCTCGCTCTTGAGTTCCTTGTTCTAACTTCACAACCTACTCAGCTACCTTATCGTTCTCCTGCTCTAGACGCTCTAGTCACGACCCTAGCACACACATACGACAGATTCCCCGTTTGCTTCGTCGCTCCACGTACCTTCTCAAACCGCGTTTCTTCCTACGCACTGAGAACAACACACGTGTGGATTCCTCATAGTACCGACCATCATCTTGTGCAAACAAAGCGTCGCACAAAAACACACACACACAAAAAAAATAATTATTCATTGCTTACTCATACCTATCCATAAAGGCCAAGAAACTGAAAAACATGAGACATAATTTATATAAATTGCTCACTTAACCTAACACTTACAACAACAAAATGAACGAAACATAAAAATAAAAACCAGCTCGCCATTTGACCGCTGTTCCTACTGCGTTGAGAAGGCACTTCCATTCGGAACTTCTGTTACCTTCGGTGAGTGACGCCGAAGGGCATGCTTGACACGCTCTATCCTCTGGATCCGCGGGGCCATCTAGCGGCGGGGCCACGGAGTCTGTGCATGGAGCGTGTCTGAATATATATGACGCGGACTGGATTCCACCGAGTAACAGATACATTTTTCAGGCTTAATTTTTCATTGGAGAGTGCCACATACCTACTACGGGCACATGCCGAGGGACCCAAAGTGGAATCAAACAGGTTAAAGACAAACAGACATACCACAAACTAGGTAAAGCTCTCAAAGAATGCTAAGCGCTATAAAACATGCCCGACAGTTTATTTCAAACCCACTTCCCTTATCACAACAGCCCGAAGCTCTATCCATAAGACCATCAGAACTAGAAACTCAAATTGGCGTGAAAGAGATTGAAAACGGATAGCCAGACAGGGCTACCGTAAATCTGGTGAAGTTCCCAAGAAATGGCAAACAATCTTTCCAAAATTTGAAGCCTCACTGCCGCCTTTGGACGATCTTGTCATTAGTGAGCATGGTATCTTAAGTATGCTGCTTAACCTCGAGGTAAAGAAATCACCTGAACCGGACAACATACCTAATGCCTTTTTGAAAAGATATGTACAATGAACATCTAAATATTTGTTTGTTTTATTTACAAGGTCCTTGTGTGAAAGTCAAATCCTGAGAGTCTGGGGGACTGCCAGAGTGAAACCGCTTCACAAAAGTGGAGACAAGCAATTGATCAAGAACTACCGCCTAATTCCGTTAACATCGACTGCTTGTAAACTACTTCAGCACATAATTCACAATCACATATCAAACTTCCTCGAAGCTAACAATTTCTTTACTCAATATCAGCATGGATTCAGGAGGGGTTACTCAACTTGTACACAGCTAGTAGAAGCTATAGATAATTTTTCCTCTTCAATTAACAATGGAACACAGATTGACGCCGTATTTATGGATTTCTCGAAAGCTTTTATCAGGGTCACTCACGAAAAGGTAATTTATGAGTTATACACAATACTTCATAACAAACAACTAGTAAAGTGGATTTCAGCCTACCTTTTAAACAGAGAACAATTCGTTGTTTTTAACAATCATTGTTCTGACAAGCTTACAGTTCATTCTGGCGTTCCTCAGGGCTCTGTTCTTGGGCCTCTATTGTCTTTAATATATATGAATGATATTGTGGCTAACATTCCTGTGAAAATTTGGCTTTGCGCTGATGATTGTGTCATTTATACAGAAGTAAGAAGTGTTTCAGATCAAATACTACTAAATAGCGCGTTGCAAAAGGTTTCTGCATGGTGTGAATCATGGCAAATGTAAATTAATTTTGAAAAAAAATGTATTGCTGAGGATTACTCACAAAAAGAATGCCTTACCGTTTGATTACAGTATTAATGATGTGACACTTGCAGCAGTAGCAGAATATAAATATCTAGGGCTCTGGGTCACTAACAATCTCAGCTGGAACAAACATATCGATTTCATAACATGTAACACTTTTCGTAAATTGTTTTTCTTAAGATGGGCATTGCGGTTATCCACTCCATCTGTCCGCCTCCTTGCTTACAAATGTATTGTTTTGCCTACCTTAGATTATGATGCTATCATTTGGGACCCATTCCCTAAGACTAACATAAACAAACTAGAGAGGGTTCAAAGGAGGGCTGCTCGATACATATATAATAATTACCGACGTACATCGATAGCACATCTTTTAATCAAAGCTGATCTGCCGACAATAAATGAGCGAAATCGTTCGGCAAGGACTTAAATCCATGTACCAATTAATTAAAGGACACTACAGAACTGAACTCACCAATTTAGTTCATTTTTCGTCTGGTTATGCGACCCGACAACGACATCAGCTAACTTTAACTCCTTTTCGCATCCGTAATAACTGTTCTAAATACTCATTTTTTTCCACGAGCTATTGCCGATTGGAATAACCTCAATAACAATGAAGTCCTGCAACCGTCACTGACGGTATTCGCTCAACACATTACCTTGTCTGTGTTACTGCATTTAATTACTTTGCTGTTCTATTGCGTATTTTATTTTTCACTGTTTGATATCTTGTTCAAATGTATTCCTGATGCTGGCTGCAGAGCTTCAACCTGCACCCTTATTTCTTTTGTTTACATTTTGCCATTTTTATGAAACTGCTTAATTCTTTTTCCCACCCTGCTGTAATGCCGATACTGGGATTGCAGTATCAATAAATGAATAATATATAAATAATAAAAAGTGTAATTGTGCTTTAAAGTTCTGTTAATGCGAATAGTATTCTTTGTAAACTTCATGCAACTTTCCTAGTACGTCTGTCGGTGCCTTCATACCATTTTCACCCCACACTTGGACCACTGCATGGTCCATAGTCTAACGCATACAGAAATGAGAGAACCGGGTTCAAAACCAACCGTTGGACCAACTTAGCTCACTAGATATAGGCCATTGGAATGTGCTATTCTTCAATGAACCCATTTCAGCCAACTTAGGTACCAGTGTTGGCAACTCACCGTGTAGGTGCATGCTTGATATAAGCGCTTTCTTGTAAAAGTGCCGCATACGCTTTCTGAACTTTCAGGTACAGAGGGGTTCACCGTTAAAGGGAACACTCGAATGCAGAGCATGTCCGGATTTTCCTCCCTGGCAAGAGTACAATCTCCTAGATTTGCAGCAGATAATTTGGGGGTGGCAGCTCTGACTTCTTTCCCTACACATGTGCAGTGTGCTGACATCGCTTCCGCAGCCGCTTGCAGCGAGGGCACAAGCATAGTAAGAATCGCACATTTGAATTTTCCCTTTAAAGTGGACCACACTATCAAGGTGCCCCCTCAATAGAACATAACTCTATAAAGTCCTATTTTTTAATATTTTGACATTGAATGAACTCCTTTCCGATTCTTTGAATTACATAGCTTTATCATGGCAGAAAATGTCCGAAACATCGCGAATAAACTACTGGCCAGGAACGAGGATCCGGTCCAGTGATTTCTTATTTTATTTCTTCGTCTTTTCTACCATAATAAGTATGAACCAGCCAGCTCAGAAACAACTAGCGATAAATTGCACAGTCAAATGATGAGGAACCAGCACGAAGGCATATTATTATTATTATTTGTTTTGAACACATATACACATATACACAGGTATCAGGAAAGGGAAAGCGAGGAGCAGGCTGGCAACTGCCACCGGAAGGGGCACAACGCCTGCCTACTCCTCTGAAGGGAGGTGACAGAAACACAGAAATGGAAGATAGGAAGGAGGGGAGGAAAAAGGAAAGAGGAAAGGAGAGCAACAGGACAAATCTAAAGACCAAAGTAGAACACTGCAACAGGTCAAATCTAAAGACTAAAGTAGAACTCTGCAGGCGTAGTTAAAGTGACGCCGCGTCGAACAGCCTCAACAATTATCAACCACATCCATAGCTAGTTCGCTATGCGGTTAATTGTGTTCTCCACGAAGGCATACACACACGCGCTAACCACGCATGTCAGGCCCCAATAACATCGTTCTGTGTTGTAAATGTTAGAGGCCAAGAAAAAACATGTACGTAGAATCTCCTCAGGGAATCATCTGAATGAAGCCTAAGCATTTCGTAGTAACAACGTGGTGTTGTGCGGCCGTGCACTGGTTTGTTTGGTATATTTCGAGAGTTACCGTGAAAGAATCGTGAAACAGAGAAGCGCGGTTTCAACAATGAACTGTGAAGTGAGACATGCGCGAAACTTTGGTTTATTTGTTTCTCGCGTAATCTGTATTCACGCTCATATTCTGCATTCCCGCGTTTCCGTTCTTCTTCACTAAGCGGATGCGGTCGTCTGAGCGCCATTACGGTAAATGCGACAGCGCTGCGGCGAGACGAACTGCTGCGGAAGGCGGCGCACCGTCAACTGATAAGCCAAGCAAAATACTGCAGGTGGCGCCGCCAGCTGCGTTGATGACGTTCGAAGCCACGGCTACTCCGCAGTTCTGGTGCGTGCCTGATCGTACACATCACGTATTCACAGAGCCGCGCTCGTGTCACTTCATCGTCGTCGTGTTCTTCTACAGCTGGCTGGCTGGCTCTATCCTGAATTGAATTATGGGGTTTTACGTGCCAAAACCACGATTTGGTAATGAGACACGCCGTAGTGGGAAACTCCGGAAATTTGGACGACCTGGGGTTCTTTAACTTGCACCTAAATCTAAGTACATGATTCTATCTTGAAAGCAATCATCTTACTCGAAGGAGGGACGGACGGGCAGTTTTCTCGCAGTGTAACCATAGAAATGCTTACGCATTTAAAAGTGAGTGTTTAGCCCACTGGGTAAGACACGCGGCTTCTCAGCGTGGGGTCGCAGGTTCGAAACTCACCGTCGCCAACGTTTAGCGCTTCGAATTTATTATTGCCATAGCAATTATTAGACACTCCTGGTGTATTTTGGCGATCGGCGTCGCCGTAATGTTCCGTATAAAGTCCGAGTGCGATAACATCGTCGCCGCCCCCCGTATGTGCGAGTGAAAGCGTGCGAGGGCGAGCCGACGATGCTAGCTCAATCTCGCGCGCGCACAGGAGGAAAGTTGGGAGGCAGCGCGCCGTCTTCCATAGACGACCGCACGCCAAGTTTCATCCTAGACGCCAGCGCTCGTTTCTCCCCTGGCGGAACGATTTCACCTCCAACGGGGGTTTTCCGCCGCCGCTTCCCTTCACGATCGCGCCCGCGTTCAGTTCGCGCTGCGGGCGAAACGTCTCTTGTTTGCGACGGCGCCTCTTCGGATGACCGGAAATTATTATTGTGTTGTTAACTGTCACGACAGCAATGTAAACATGAAAGCGTTTATGCCACCAGTGAAATTCTGCCGATTCAAAAGAAAATGGTACGAAGAAAGCAGACGACAGACATGGATTACTGCGGTGCGCCGAGCGAAGTAAACAACTGGCAAACGAAGCGAGCTCGTTCATTGATCACTCCTAAGTGTATGACGGTTTTTATATGTAACCCACATGAATTTAAGAATTACTCGGTACATAATCCTTTTATTCATATAAAAACTTCAGTTGTTCGACGAGCGCTTGTCCTGTCTTCTTTCTCGTGTTTCGTTTGTGTGTGCGCTGCCCAAGAATGGAAACCACTTTTGTTGTATGCGCTAGCAGTGGCCGAAGTTCACGCGTGCCGAGGAATTGAAAATGTGCACGATGCATTGAACATGACCAGAGTTCATTCCCGCTTCACCACTGCACCGACCGATCGAGTTACTGGACGATACACGCCCGCGTCTTGGTCGCGCCGGCATTGCTGAAGCGGGAATGATTACTAATACTTTCAACTTCCGCCTCTTGAGCACTGTTAAAAAATGGCCAAGCTGTCTACATTGCTGCCTCTATTCCATATTGTAGGGGACGTACTAGTCGAAGTTGCGTGCGCATGTCGTACTTGTGCTATGCAGCGATATATTTTGTTTATTTCCGCACAGTGTCGATGGAAATCCGTCGTCGCCATCAGTGACAACACGGATTTGTAGCAAACATATTGTGAGAAACTGCAAAAATGACTTTAGCTCGTATGTGCCGCATCGTATGTGCTGACGATTTTTCCAGCGGCACATACGATGTCGTTTCCAATTACCTGCTCAGCGTCACTTACATGGTTAAGCAGACGCTGCCCTTTCGCCGCATTGCAGCCATAAAAATAATCGTCAAGCGTACCGATGTTCTTAAAGGCAAATAGAAGCGTGTACAGTCTGTTTCACACTTAGGGGAAAACTCGGAACGTACTGCATTGCGATGCGGCAAGCTCACCCGCCGTGGTTGCTCAGTGGCTATGGTGTTAGGCTGCTGAGCACGAGGTCGCGGGATCGAATCCCGGCCGCGGCGGCCGCATTTCGATGGGGGCGAAATGCGAAAACACCCGTGTACTTAGATTTAGGTGCACGTTAAAGAACCCCAGGTGGTCTAAATTTCCGGAGTCCTCCACTACGGCGTGCCTCATAATCAGAAAGTGGTTTTGGCACGTAAAACCCCATAATTTAATTTTTTTTTAATGCGGCAAGCAATGGTGTCGTGCGGCGGCAGCAGCTCGAGCAGGCGCAGACGCTCGAGGGGCGGTGTAGTGATCTGCGTCGTGTGCTACGGCGGCGCGCGCTGGCCGCATTGTCGGGAAGCGGGCTACTGTCAGGGGCAGTGCACCGATTTCATCGGTACTGCGGGAACTGAGCTGATATTCTTTACTAAACGTTGTGCGTTGCCAAACTCTGAGCCTTCATTGGCTATAATGGAGTTCCACAAACTTCTTTTAACAGCATGCTTCGTTTGTTCTTTCGAAAGGGTGGGGTACTGAGCGCGTGCACGTATATTTCTTCACTGTGTGTGCTACCGTAATAAACAGCGACAAGACACACCAAGATGTGCGCGCAACGTGCTCAGTCTTTCTTTGACTCGAAAGGAAAACAAAGCACTCAACAATGATTACTATGGGGGTCGAACACGATGAAACAAACGGGTACGATTAAAGGAATGTTTTAGGTTAAGACAATGAGCTGGAAGTGATTTTTCTGGACAATCAATCACTACACCAGACAGACCCTGCCCGCCGGCGGGGAATTGGACACATCACGGAACTTCGGTTAGTATCATCACGGAACTTCGGTTAGGACACGCTCCGAACTTCGGTTAGTATCTCGTCATGTCCCCAGCGGCAGCGATGACAGCGCTCATCCTGAAGGCACTGAAGTGTAGAATGACTTGATCAGGGATATGTTCATTCGCAGCACGTCTCAGTCGCTGACGATGGTGGATCGAAGCCTATCTTCGGGCGACTGATAGAGGGGATGGTGCGGCAGCGATACTTTCAACGAGCCCCAGATATTTTAAATAATGTTGGCGCCCGGGGATTGAGGCGACCCCTCCAAGAGAGTGACTGCGCACTCTTCCAGCAGTTCTTGCACAACGCGAGCATTGTGGATCGGCGACCTATCGCGTTAGAATATATAGTCGCCTTCCAGAAACGGGCCGTCAAGAATGTATGGAATCAGTACGTCGTCTATGACTGCCCTGCAGCGATGAACTTACCTTCGAGGCGTATCAGTGGGCGTCGCTCAACGCTTAGTAAAGAATACCGGCTCATTTCACGCAGTAACGATGAGATGGGCGCCCTGCAACTGAAAGTAGACGGTTTCCCGACAGTGCGGCCAGCACGCGCCGCCGTAGCAGACGACGCCGTTCAAGATCCCACCCCTCGAGCACCTGCGCGAGCTGCTGCCGCCGCCTGACTCAAGCGCTCGCCGCATCGCGATGCAATGCGCTCCGAGTTTCCCCCTAAATGTGAAACAGACTGTACATCGCCCTTCGAATGAAATGTCCACGCGCACACCCGTAGGCACACACCGCGCGCGGCACGAAACGTGCCCAAACACGCGCAGTGCAGGAGGCAATCAAGGCGGTGCGAACGAGAGATGGGAGAGGGGTACCACCCGCTAAAAGAATTTTGCTTCGCATGCGGCGCTCTCAACGCCGGCGCAGCAGCGCCGCTCTCGGTGCCGTTCTTGTCCATCGCACGTGTGTGCTGTGTTACCGCAGCTTAGATCGCGTTGAAGCGAACGGCATCACGAAGGTTCGCTCGCTGATGCTGCCGGGATTCCTCATTCCAGCGCTTTGATAGTGAGTGTGCGCGGTCATCGAGTGAGATGTGTTCATGTTTGCCTTTGGACGCGTGAAACCATGCTTGTTAATTTAGTCTGTAAGCGAATGTCTTCAAGTTTATACCACCGATAATACTAGTACCCTTACTTCTCATAGTTGTCGACTACTTTGCTATCGCAATCGAAGCTTCGCTTTTCCAGCGACACTACGACATTACTTATATATATATATATATATATATATATATATATATATATATATATATATATATATATATATATATATATCTCGATTCGTCTTACTTAACGGACGTACAGACGGACGAGCGGGTTTTCTCCAAGGTCGATCCAAATAGGTCGCGAAGTTTTAGGTGAAAAGCTGCTCAAAACCAATGGTCACTGACGGCAGCAAGGGTGGTTACGGGAGCAGCGATTACAGCCCAACTATGTGAGAAGGGAACAAGCATTGAGAAAGCAAAAAGGCGTCATTAATTATATGGAGACACAGTTTGATTATTTCAACGAAAATCAAATTCCTAATCAATTTTGTATATGCGTGGTGAGGAAAGAAAAGAGAGGTGTATTTTACTTTAACATTATCATTAAAAACCTCTTTATCAGCGCCCACTTTAAAAGTGACGCCGCTATCAGTTGCGTGCAATGCAGCTCTTGTAGTGTGCAGAAAGGTGCGCTCGTAAATTTGTCGTGTTACAATGCGCCCCGCTCACACGCCGCGTTGTTTTGCTTGCCAACGTTTGTGCGAATTGGGTAGCGCGGGTAGTTTCCTCCTTTCTTAACATGTTCAGCCAAAAGTAGTGAATTACGGCTACCAGGTAATTTTTTATTTTAGCTCATTTCATGCAGCTGCGCTGCTCGACGGGCTTGGCGTCCGACGATGCGACCAGCACTTTACCTCCGAAGCTTTCGTCGGCCTGCAAAGGAAGTATGTTCTGTGCAGGGGTGCGATTTGGACACCTATACGGCTGACCTTTTGCCGCATTGCCTTCTGCGCTGAAAGCTCTAAACGCCCACCGAGTCAAATTGCAGGGCATTCGAAAAAACACCCTCTAATGTCAGGCCACCAAGACAAATTTCGCCCCTTATGGAACAAAACGACAACTCTTCTGTTTTTAACGGATATGGCGTCACATTATTTTTTCTTCCACCCGGAGTGCTCCCTCGTCACACAGATGGCACTAAGCCCCATGAACCGCAAAGAAACCGCTATGTTCCGAACTTATGGGCTTCTATGAAACCTTCGCTACCAGGTATGTTTACCTCGTTTCCTCGTTGTGTAGTCTTGGAAATGGTTACGCATTTAAAAGCAGGATCTATGAAACCTTCGCTACCAGGTATGTTTACCTCGTTTCCTCGTTGGGTACTCTTGGAAATGGTCCCGCATTTAAAAGTAGGATGCCAAATAGAATACCCTTCGAAGCAATTGACCCATCTTGGCACAGGCGGACAGCACGGGGAGCAAATAAAGGGGGACCCATCCCGCACCTGCACCCGGATTATCAGCGCGGTTTCGAAGCCTCGCCGTCTATACGCCGCAAAGTAGCGAAGCCATGCTGGCGCGGGACATATAGGCAATGGTGACTCGTCTTTCCACCGCGGAATGCTCGTCCACGAATCGATACCACGCGCTCCCATGCTGCCGCGAAAGAAGAGACGGACAGAAGGAACATGACCCGATGTAATCTTTCTGGCAGCCAGGCTGGTGGCACCCGAATGGCTGGTACGGCCGTGTCACCGCGGGGTTGCTGGAACGGGAAACGACATATCCGCCTTTTGTGTTTGTTCAACGAACAAAGCGGTGCCTCTTTTCCGTCGTCCCCTGTCGTCGTATTCCCCCAAACGCGTCTCCCACTCTTCTCCCCATTCGCGTTCGCTCGTCTTTCCATGGCCGCTCTTTGAGATCGTCTTCTGTCTATCTGTTTTTCTTCCTTTCTTTCTTTATTCCTTTCTTTCTTTCGCCGCTTCAGTCTGATTACATGTTGCCTACTCGTTTCTTTCCTTCGTGGCAAATCGCGGTATCTCGCCGACGGGAGTTGCTAGGGTCGCGCCGAAGTGTCGCTATGTGGGCCGCCGGACGCTATTTCCGCCTGGCCGATGCGCTAGTAGTGCTCCCGGTGTATTTTTCCGAAAGAAGCGCACGTACGTAAGATGTCCCGTGTGATTTCGGGATGTGGACGCGAAACAAGGGCGCTCGCCACTCGGTATAGTTTGGCTCGGCGAAAAACAAACTCCCTCCCGAGAGTCGCGGTGACATGGCTGTTTCGGCCGTTGTGGCGAAGGAAATGAAAAGATCTTTTCCTCCGTTGGTTTAATGCTATCGATGCATCGTGCAGTCGGCGTCGATTTGTGTGCGAGCGCTCGGGCGCTTCATAGTATAGATTTCATTTCGTCCTTCAACTTCTTCTAACGGCTTAACTGACTGTGAAAGCGTCGTGGCGATGAATGTGTAGCTCTGGAGATGACAATCGCAAAGCGTTTTTCGACAAATAAATTTGAAGCAAGGGAATACTTTTAGGGAACTTAAGTGCACCGATTCTTCAGGATCAGTACGATTCCGCGAGGAATGTGCGTTGGCGCTCGTTGAATGTCTTACTTCAAAGTATAAATTGAAAAGAAGCCAGAATGAATGAATGAATGGAAGTCATTTATCTATAAATAGGGAGGCACAAGTCGTCTGTGGGGGAGAGATAGGCGAGTTGACGGACTGCACTTAGTACACGGAATCCCATGAGGTCGCCTTGGTCAGCGGCTTAAATCAGTTGACGAGTGGTTAGTTCTGCTCAGGCTGTATACTCGGTCAGAAAAACTGTTTTATCAGCAACCCTCAACCACCCTGAGCAGGTCACTCTGGCTTCCATGTTTGGCAAATAAAAGCAGTGTTTTAGAATCCGCAAACAATGCTTTACGGTAGTGCATGCGTTGTGATGTCTGTATGACCACTCTATCGGTTTCGAAAGCAGAACTTTGCCATGCAAAATTAATAACGTCAGTGCGGCAGCGCAGGGTAATTCGAATTATACACGCTTCCATGCCATTGCTCTGTGGCGTAGCTCTTAGCTCTTGGGGAATGTTCGTAAATTATTATGGACCGTGAAAGGACACAAAGTGGCAGCCTACTTTCTAGCCCTCCGTGCGCTCTGTTGACACAAGCTTTTCAATCCCGCCCAGTTTTCAGCAAAAGCCAACTTGCTATAAGGAAGGCAGGGATGCTAACCAGTCAAGAGACCAGTTGGCTACCCTACACTCGGGGAAGGGAGAAAGGGAAGGAACAGAAGGGAGAGAGCGAGAATATAGCGACGTGCCCGGACAGTACTTTGAGTTAAAGCTTCTCGTACAAACCAGACGCTCTAAGAAAGCACAAAAGTGCCTTCACTGCCTTCTCAGCTGATGATCGCTGTAGATGGTGCTCTAGTACTGTCTGTTAACTCAGAGGACGATCATCTAGTTTCCGCATTGTGTTGGACAAAGATTATCTTTGTTCTTGAAATTGAGGACAGCAGCACAATAAATGGTCATATGTTCTCCTCGCATCCGCAAACATCACATGCTGGACTATCAGCCATTCCAATTAGTGCTGAATGAGCTTTTGTGAACGCAACTCCGAGCCACAATCGACACAGAAAAGAGCCTCGCGTCGGTGCAGTCCTGCTGGAGCTCCGAGTTGCAGTGAAGGGTTTAGTCTGTGCAGTCTGGGGTGCCTTGTATGTTACGTATTCCATTTTGCTAAGGAGAGCGTGCGTGCTAGAATACGAGGTTGTCTCACAGCGTTGGTCCTTGGGAGAGGAATGGGAATGCAGCGTTCTTCTGTGTTTGACTGCCGAGCTGCCTTATCTGCGTCATCATTTCCAATGAAACCACAGTGCCTGGTATCCACTGAAAAGAGATATCATGGCCTTTTCCTCTCACGTGATGGATAAGTTCCACGATTTCGCACGTGAGCTGATCGTGAGTTCCGTGTCGGAGAAACGACTGCACACATTCTAAGGCCGGCCTTCAATCACCTGTACGGCCTTGAGAGTAAATAAATGAAATGAAATGAAAAGACTGCCAATTTTCGAGGACTTTCAGCATTTATCCCATGAAGCGCCTCGCGGAGAACCGCAAGCTCTGCAGCTACATACGTAGTGATATGGGAAGTCTTAAGCAGCTGGGTTATTCCCATTGTTGGTATAACTACAGCGCCACTGGAACTGGTTGATGTAGCTGAGCCACCAGTATAAACGTGTATGTAGTCGCTGTACTTCTCGTACATGAAGAGTAAACTAAGTTACTTGTGTGCAGATGGCGGTAAGTCCGGTAAGTCCTGTGATTGTTAGGTTTACTTGAGTACGGCTCACAAACCATGAAAGAATCGAAGGTCTTGCCGCAGGTGCGTAACCTGACCTGAGAGGGGCATGGTGCGCGAAGACCTTTGCACTGAATGTCGTGTGGGGCCTTTCTACTGGGAGACGTGCGAGGTGGTGGGTAGGGGCCCGGGCGAAGTGTCTTATGTGCACAAGCATTGTTTCAATGGTAATGTGCGTTCTAATAGTGTAATCTTGCACGACTGCAATAACGTCAGTCGTTAACGCACTCAGGGTAGACCAAGGTATATGTTGAGGACTTGGGCATGGATGTCTTGGTTTGTATTCAGGTTAGTTCTGCAGGTGTTGGAGATCACCGGCTGGCTTTACCGCAGGAATCCAATCGAGAGGACTCTGTGCAGTTGCAGCACAGCTTGTATTGACACTTCCCAGGTCTTTCCTGCCAGGAACTTATAACATATGCCAAATTTCCATCAGGCGTTTTCTTAGATAATTCACGTGAGCGGTCTAGGAGAAATTTCTGTCAATGACCAACCTCGAAAATCTGTGACTTGCGCTGTACGATATCAGCTGTCCGTCAAGGATATCACGTACGGAGAAATTGGTTTCCTGGTAAATGCCACCACTGCACACTTTTCACATGATATTTCACATGATATTTGCAGTCCTTGTTCTTGAAGATAGGATGATGTTAAAGTGTCTGCCTTATGAAGCCGCGCGAGAAGCTGCAGTCTCGTCACACCCGATGTCCAAATACATATGTTGTCGCCATAGATGGAGAGCCTAACACTGCAGGGAAGGATGTCGGTGAGCCCAATGAGTGTCACATTGAAGAGAGTTGGGCTCAGTACTCCGCCCTGAGGCACCGTACGGTTATCGCAATGCTGGGAGGTTGGGCCATCCTCGGTAAGTTTGAAAGAGAACGTCTTATGTAGATAGCTACTGATCCAGAAATAGATTTACCGCCAAATCCTACTGCTTCTAGCGCGTTGAAAATCGCTTCGTGCGTTATGTTATCGTATGCTCGTTTAATATCCAGAAACAGGGCAGCAGATAATCTTTTGTAGGAATTCTGGTGCTCGACGTACGTCACCAAGTCGATAACGTTGCCTATAGAAGAACGGCTACGCCTGAAACCGGCCATTTTATCTGGATATACTTGGTAATGTTTGAGGTACCATTCTAGCCGTGCTAGAACCATCCTCTCCATTAGTTTTCCGAAATAACTGGCAAGCGCAATCGGTCGGTATGATGCAATGTCTACAGGAGACTTACCAGGTTTGAGCCGTGGCATTAGGTGACTGATCTTCCATTCCTGGGGAACCGTACCTGTCTGCCAGGAGCTGTTGAACAAGAGCAGGCGCACTTTCCAAGCCTCTTCGCCAAGATTACATAGGGCACGGTAGGTTATACCCTCGCGTCCAGGTGACGATGAAAGCTTGCGCAAGGCAAGTGCAACTTCGAGTTAGTCCATGGTGAAAGGACTGTCCATGCGGGGGTCACGTGAACTTGGTGAGTAGTCGAGCGTCGATGTTCTAGCGGTTATAGTTTCGCCAGCAATCCTCCTGCAGAAATCATCAGCGACGTCAATCTCGCTGCATTGTTGGTGAAGGGCCAAAGACTTAAAAGGGTGGCACTGCTGAGGGTTTCCACGGAGACCACGAACACTTCTCCATATGTGAACAAAGGTTTTCGTGGATCCAAAGACTCGCAGAATGACTTTCATCTTTGCGATACAAGTTTGTCCATGCAACGCTGAATTTTCTTTTGAGTTCTGGGCAACCTCAAGTCATGTACAGACTTCGTGCGCCTGTATCTTCGCTCTGCACGGCGACGAATTGCACGGAGCTTCTCCAGCTCAATGTCGTATTCGGTGCGTGTATAGATTCTCGGAAGCGAATGTGTGGCAGCCTCTAGGGCACCTTTTATGATGTCCTCTAGGATAGAGGACAAGTCATCACTACAGCTGTCTTCGACAATTGATTTGAACATTGGCCAGTCGATGCATTGCGTGACGCCGGCTAACTTGGAGCCCGTCAGCCCTTCAATCCTAAGATAAGTGGGTAGGTGGCCACTTCCCCGCGTTTCAATATCCGAAAACACCTGATCTTTTTAGTCAACGAGCGTCAAACAAAGGTGCAGTCCAGGCAGCTACAGTAGGCAGTTCCACGCAGAAAGGTGGGGCTTCGATCATTTAACAAACACAGTTCTTTTTTGAAGGAAAATGACACTAATCTTCTACCCATTGAGTTTATCTTAGAACTTCCTCAGAGATAGTGGTGGGCATTAAACTCTCCAGTCATCACCAAAGGCAGCGGAGTCGCTGTCGTGATTCGCCATACCCACCCGCAGTCCAGCCGACTTGAGGGCGAATCTAGGCTCCAACTACGGTGAAAGTGAGGTTGCCTTTCTTCATTGTAAGGCATACGCATTGGTTTTCTTGGTCAGGTGGAACTAGATGATAGCCACACGTAAGCTCGTGTCGTATGAATACATTGATCTTGCTGCATTTTCCGTGTGTAGCGGACATGAAACACTCATACCTTGACAGTCTGATGTTAGCTGATAGGTGCTCGCAGATGGCGATCACGGGAAACTAATTCATAAACACAAACTGTCGAAAGTCCGACATGCGTGACTTAAGTCTTCTGGCGTCCCACTGAAATATCGACGCGTTCCGGACCTCGTCACGAAACGATGGCTTCCGAAGAGTCATTTCAATCAAGAGCTGCAAGTACTGGACTCAAAGTGTCCAGCACCTGTAGCGCGCTTAGCGCAGACGAAGATTTCGTGTTGATAAGTATAACGTGCATGGCATTCATGGACGACCGCAGAATGTTGCTGACCTGAAGAGTATCAGATAGCATCGCTTCAACAGCTGCTGAGGCTGTCGAGGATGATGCGCTTTGAGGGAACTTAGCAGGGCGTCGTGCCCTCGCTAGCTCAGTCCATTCTTCAGGACGGGCGAGCCTTTCCACTTTGTTTGCTTTCCTTCTATCTGTCTCCGTGGTGCTATGCGTTGATGTAGCAATCCTTCTGACGTAAGATGGTGTGTCACTATCTGCAGCTGCGGTATTTCGTGAACGTTTTCGGTGTCGATGCCAACGTCGCCGAAGAGCGGCAGCGGCGTCTTGATGCATTGAATTGTCCCGCACCCTTCGTTTGAGGATCGCGAATTCCTTTCGCACCCGAAGCGCGCATGTGTGTGTGTGTGTGTGTGTGTGTGTGTGCGCGTGTGTGTGCGTGCGTGTGTGTGTGTGTGTGTGTGTGTGTGTGTGTGTGTGTGTGTGTGTGTGTGTGTGTGTGTGTGTGTGTGTGTGTGTGTGTGTGTGTGTGTGTGTGTGTGTGTGTGTGTGTGTGTGTGTGTGTGTGTGTGTGCGTGCGTGCGTGCGTGCGTGCGTGCATCTCGCTTAACCGCATGCCTTGACAATACGTCGCAACCGCTGAAAATCACCTTCGAAATACAGCACGCGGGCCGCGTGTCCGCTCCGCAACGCGCAGTCACGGCCGGGCTAGAATAGGAGACGCACCCTCTCCTCCCCAAGCGCCTGCTTGATCACGTGATCCCAAGACTGCACGCATTAAGGCACCATCCTTTTCGGCTCACCCACGCATGCTTCATCTGGCGCGCACTGCATACAGCACAAGAGGATCGGGGCGACCTTGAACTTTCTACGGAATACCACAGCAGCGGCGACGCCAACGCCGGCGGCGAATATTCACATGGAGTGTCCATTTAATTGCTATCGCAATAAAATCCAAAAGCTTAAAAATAAAGTAAACATGCCGGCATGTTCGTCGTCTTCGTCGTCTTCGTACATTAACCGTTATCGCTGCAGAGCATTATCTGCCGTTTTACGAATGCTTACGACACCGGGTACTCGTTTCTCGTAGCTTGCCGTTTGGATTTAATTAAATGGCTCTGAATGGCGAGTCATAACGAAGTGTATAGTAGGAGAAGCCGCAAAAATCCCAGGAGCTTGGTGGGTGGGATGCCTGAAATTCTATTTTAAATAATGCAATACTGACCCCAAAATTTTGGTTTGTCTACGTCTCCTACATCACGTAATATGTGCTAGACTCGACGACGCGAACACCAATTGAGTTGTAACGGCGATGTTGCCTTTGCGCGGTGTTGTATGCGTAATCCCCGCCTCATCACCATACGTGTCAATCGCTTTTCCCACGCACTTTCGCCTGATAACATTTGTCCTCTACGACAAGGCAGCTTTAAATTAAAAGCATCGCTGAAGTCACCGCAATACGTTCTGTTCACTCAATATGGAATGAACCATTCTTGTTAAATTGTTCATCCCTCAGGTGTCGCCAGCGTAGTTGTCTCGCCCCACGCAACACACATGGAGGCCCTCAGTATCTTCCACGAGGGTGAGATGAAGTACCGAAGAGTGTGCCTTCTTCGGATGTCTTTTTCCGGGCATTTTGCGTGGGAGGTCTGCCGTGACGGCTGCTTGCTGTAATACTCTTGCACTATGAGTAAGGGGTGGAAGGGTTCCTTCGCCCAGAGTTAAAGTCGCCGTCGCCATCGTTCCGCATGCTCAGTGCGAGCATAACCCCGAGTCGAAGGCTCCGCAGAATCACTTTCTCCTCTCATTTCAAACGAGATGAAATAGTAACAAATAAGAGGGGCATTAGGAGGGTGCGTGTTCCTCGTTAGTATTGCTCATCCGCTGCTTCGTCTGCCTGTCATGTTCCGAAAAGTAAACGAGGCACCAATTACTGGCGAATCAAATCATCGATGTCGACTGCACTTAACCCGTCAATGTTCGTGTCCTGCAGCTAGAGTTGTCTTGTCCCATGTGCTCTTTCTATCTGCGTGCTCGCCACACTGCCGCGACGCAACTGGTATTTCGTTCGCCCCTCGGCTGGGTGCATCTTTTGTTTTTTTCTTAATCTGGCCTGTTCATTCCTCGAAACACTGCTGTGAAGGCACGTAGGTTTGTGCGGTTTGTTTATTTCCCCCTCCACTTGGGCACTAGTCGGCCTCGCTCTCCATGTATGCCGAAGACTGGCCTCACGGGACACATAGCATTCGAAATGAAGCGTCAAAAGTGACATGTTCCATAACTTTGGAAACAGTGTTCTTCCAGAGCTCGTTACACGTTGTTAGGACCGTGCATTGGAAAGTGGCTTATTTTGTTACAGGAGCAATCACTGCCAGTTATTCATTTTTTCAGACAAATTGCGACCATTTTGGTGTTGTGGCAGAGAGGGTCATATAATTCCGTCACCAAATAATTATGTTCATGTGTGGGGCAGAAAACATAACCTTATATCCCAATTTTCTTCTCATTGATTTCTTAACGTCTCAGAACACATTTAAGGTAAACCACAAGGGGCACGAAGGACGAACCAGTAAATCAAAGTGATGAGCATCATATTCTGTAATATACATATCTCGATACAGATCACTGTCCTGTACTTCGCGCCTTTGTTCCGTAGTCTTAACGAGTCCCCAGAAGGACATTGAAAGACAAATTGCAAACTATTCCGCATAAAAAAGCGCACCGAGAGCAGAAAGACTGATCAACTAAATAAGTTGCACGATGCCTCATATGCAAATGTCAAAATATTTCAAAGATATTGCCAGATACTCATTGCAGATATGCTCTGTTATAAAGTACATAAACGCGATTTATCATGGCAGGGACTACATTACTACAGCCTACATCTTGCAGCATTCGTTCCATATTACGGCACGTGAACCTCACACCAACAGTTACATAATCCTTAAATATAAAAGAAAAACCTGTAAAAGCTACGAGGTTCTCTGTGCCGTCCTTAGAACTCATGACACGCTCGTTCGCTATAATCGGCTTTCAGTGAGGAAACCAACTACCCGTTTACTCAACCTGCTCCACCAGCTCCAGCATAGTGTACACCTATTGCATGAACGGCAGTGATAACACAGGAAATTACTCAGATAAAAGGAAAGGACATACCAAGCATAGACTCTGTTTTGAGCGGCTGTCTCACAGAAAATGCGAAGTTCTTCATCAGCAGCACCTGAAAGGGATCAGTCGAAGAGTTAGCGGTGGCAGGCTTAGGCTTCGTTTCGAGTGTATCGTTTCGAGTGTATCGAAGACGTTTCGAGTGTATCAGGTGTGAAGCTACGTCCACTTTCTTTGTAAGTACTTTGATGTTCCCGTTGTCAAATCGGCTGGAGAAACGTTTAGTGCACTGCGTAAGTGTTTCGTTTATTTCTTTATTTCGTCACTTTATGAATACACGCTCTAGCTCTCGCTGAAAAATTGGCGGAGAAAAAAGAAATGCAACATGGTAAAAAAAAAACACTAGAGTCTATAAAGTTTGTTACGTTGATCCTGCAGCTTTCGGCGCCAACGGGAGGTTGTCAGAAGACTGACATTCCGCAATTCCACTGTCTGCTCGCGGTGGGCGCATGGCAGAAACGTGTTCGGTGCGTGAAGTTACTCGGATACCTGTTTTTACTGTGCACTTCGTGTTATTTGTTCTTTTTTGTTTTTTGAACGGCAGCGAGTCTCTTGCTGACCTGTCAAACCATCTGGATGCCAAGAGGGTAGATGAGGACCATCCCCTCCCCGTCACCCCCCCCCCCCGCTTTTAAAATAAAAAAGAAAAAGCCTTAACTCCGACACGTCTCATATATGCGTGGAGAATTCAGCGCCGTTCCACCAAACAAGATATTTACGATAATCATACTTGCTACTGCTCCTCCTTATAAAGTGGCAGCAAGCCCCTTCCACATTTTATCTCTTCACGTTTTTCTTCTAACCTTTTCCTGCTTGAGCTGTAACGAGTTACTTAAACCTAAATACAAAACAAGCAGCAATACTTGCTCTCGGGCAACGACGAGTTTACGATGACATAAAGCTGAAAGTCGGCTGCTACCCAAGATTCTTGTGAGTTGGATGGCCGTAAAAATTGTGCTCACTTCGAGCCGCGAACTAGATGCACAGTAAATTTTCCCTGGTTTGTTCTTGCGGTTCAAGCGCTCGACACCGTTCGTGAGCTAGCTTCGGGTCCAGGAAGCGGTTTTTATGGAAGCGTTAGCGCTTGCTTAGCTGCAAGAGCAGATAACAAGTTACCGCTGTACTGTTTCCAATGAATCGGCAGGCGGACGACATCTTCCGAGCTATAAACTAGATAATGTTCGCCGTTGGCTAGTGAACTGACAATGCACGAGGACTGTCTTTTTGGTCGTAGGGCTTTTTCGAATGATGATACTGTCATAAAGCTTTCCTGAAACCATTCAATCTGCAGGTAGCTCAATATTACATAACGTAGCACCTCCTCCTTTTTTTTTTTTTGTTCTTTTTTTTAAATCCCATGGTTTACCGTGGGCTCGCGTGAGCTGCGTAAGTGTCTCAAGGAGCGAGTATCGATTGTTTCCCCAAAGTAAAAGTGGCATCACACCCTCCACGACGGAGTACAGAACCACAAATGTCACCGTGTCACTGTTGCCCAAGTGGTGCTTTGGGAGTTAAACCCAGTCTATTAATCGATCAATCAATAACTTCTGTAGGAAATAAACGCATCACGATATCTTATCCAGAGGAAGAAACCAGAACAAAGCCTGAAAGTTAACCACAAAATTGTGACTGTACATCTTGAACAGAAAAATTGCGTAAATATGAAGTTTTTTTTTTTTTTTTTTAAATGAAGAAAGGCAAAAAACGGAAAAGTATGCGTGCTATCTGTACTTGCGGCCGAAAGAATCGTACACTACGAATCCATTTATGTGGTTTGCTACTAAACCATTTCATATTTGCCTGTCGTCCGTGGCCCGGAACGACGCAGTTCTTTGCACATTCGCCCTTTGCTGTGACGGTGTTGAAACTTCTGCTTGGGGACAAGAATCTGTAATAACTGGATTGCGGCCTCCTATTTTAGTGACCGGAGCGTTCCAGTCATCGCTCTCTGAGAGAAAGCCGCTATTAAATGTAGAATCAGAGAATTTCTTTATGATAGGTTTAGGTACATGCAAGGGTAGGCTCAACAGGTCCGGCTTTTATTGAAATTTGCATTGCAAGTTTCAAAACAGCGTGCTGCTTTTTTTCATCCCCAAGGAGCTAAAATTCAGTGCCGCTTATCTGCATACGGACCGCGGCAAATAGCGCACCTCCAACATAACGATGAATCAGAACGGTACATCATTCTTCGCGGCTTGACCGGAGTTAAATACGGCAATAGGCAGCAGAACCAAATGAGGCCGCTATAACAATGTTACTAAGAACACAATACCTAACTTTCGTTTTCTTTTTCTTATTTCTTGCATTGCTTTATTTTTTTACTCGTGCACTTTTTCTCGAGGACATCGAAGCAAAAAAGTGTGGTAATCCAGCGCCGTGCTTGCTTAGGTTTAGGCGAGCCGGAGTCCGGGACCTGATGAGCACAGCAACTGCGGTAAGCCGCGAGGACAACAAAACTTCCCCTCGCCCTCGTCCTCTAAACCGACTCGCCGATTGGCAAATAAGAGGAAAGCCATTAGCATAAAGAAAAGACATTCTTTGTTTGCTACACCAAGGTGACTAGGAACGAAGGCGATGCCAACTTCATTAAGAAACAGGCACTTTTTCTCTCTCCTTTTCTCTGCCTCTCGTTCCTACGTATTTCGCTAAGTGAATGCAAACAGTCCATACAGCTGCGCAGAGACAAAGAAGGGCGAGAAAAAAAAGAAAAAAATGGGGGGGAGACAAACGCACGCACACACGCACACACGCACACGCGCACACACACACACACACACACACATATTCACCAATGTGCTTGAGTTTCGTTCTTCTATTCTTTTTTGTTTTTGTTTGGTGCCATCGTAGTTTCTCATCTTCTGAATTATTGACCGTATAGCTACCGTAGGCAAAGTATGTCAAGTGACAAACGAGGCTTGCAGAAAACCTGAGAGGATTCTGGGCTTACGTCCGTCGCAACTCCTCCATCTAAGTTTCGCGAGCCTAATGTGAAAAAGAGCCCGTCGCCGACTGAAAAAGTAAGAGCGGCGCCCACAGAAGGTGTAAGGCAGAATGCACGAGACTTCCAAACATATGCACGCGCGCACACGAACCGCCGACACATGCATACATACGCGAAACCACGTGACAGCGCACGTACGTACAAAGAGCAGCGCGTCTGAAATGCCAGCCAAGTTATCTTTCAGGCCGGCCGGGCTTCGGTGCGTGCGCTGCGACGCGCGAACGCCTCCAGTGCATTCAAGGCAGCAGCAGCAGCACGGGAGACGCGACTCTCATGGGCATATTGGTTTCCCGGCTTGGAGCAATGACACGACGACCTAGCTGCGGAGTCTCGGCAGAAAGGCGTTAAAGGCATGCGAAAGCAGGGGAACGCGGAGTAAGGAGTTGAGGGAGCTGCGGCAATGAGGGAATTGACTTGCTCGCTAAAGAAAGCAGGATGGCGGGGTAACCTCTTCAATATTGAAGAGACGGAGCCTAGTCACGGTGGCTGCTAAGAGCAGTGCACATTTTTTTTTATTTTTTTGTGTGATAGTTGATTGCTTTTTCTGCTATATACGCCTGCTGTGCGCCTAGAGCGATGTTTTTTTTTTTTTTGCAGGAAAATCTAGATATCTATCTATCTATCTATCTATCTATCTATCTATCTATCTATCTATCTATCTATCTATCTATCTATCTATCAACTGAATAACTTTTTCTTGCCGGCCAAAATGCTTCCAGATGTTTCATCATTCTTTGTGCGTCTGCGCGTGCGTTCGTGCGTCTGTGTGTGCGCACGTGTGTGTGTGCGTGTGTGTGAGGGGGGTGATATCGTCAATACGAGTTTACCCATTATGGGCTCAAATATTAGCGTGAGCGATTCTAAAATTTGTAGTACGGCGCCATTGCACAATAAATGCCACTTGTGGCCCGCTGATGAAACAGGAAGTTTGATTTGCTTACGCGACATTTTATTAAAAAAGCGAAGTCAGCATTCGGCCGATACGCAAATTAGACCGTCAGTTAATGTCCTCCGTACTTGATTTGCAATACCTTTCTCTCTTTTTTTTCTCTTTCACAGAGACCATGAACTTGTTTCGAGCAGAGCCGATTTCAGCGTGCGTGCTTTCCCTATTGAAAATTATCTTGTACTGATCTACTCTCAACACCGCTTCATTATTCTTCCGCTCATGCCGTACATATTGCAAATCGTTTGTTCATGTGCAGTATTGTGAATTGCAATTGTCATTGTGTACCACTTTATCATTGCAGTCCCAACGTCATGCAACAATTATTTTATCTTAGAAACCGTCGACATATGGCTGAGAATTTAAGTAAGTTTGATCTTCACCGCTGTGATTAATGAAATCCTATGACAACCAGCACAAGTGATGTGCTTAAAGTAACGTTTGTTTCGTTCGCACTGCAGCACTTATATGTAAAATCGCTGGCGGAGCAGCATTAACCGTACACAATGAACCGCATTAAACGTGCGCGGCCGCGGATCATTACTCAATCGTTGCCGTGGAGAGAGCGCGCACTTAACCTTACAACTGACGTAACGTTGACTAGCTAAAAACTGCAGCAATGGCAAGTAAAGGTTTGTTTATTCAACCCATTTCTTTTCTTTGCACCCGGTAAACTAATCCATATTTTTTCTATATAACATGCGATTACCGTGAAGAGTCCGTGTCGTAAGGTTTCTTAGCGGCAGAGAGGCATCAAAGCAACTTTTTTAGTAGGTTCATTCCAAGCCAGCACAAATGTTCAGTGTCAAGCTCTATGGCTCAATGATTGCATCTCGTATAAGCGTTTTCTTTCGTCCTTTATGAAGTCCCACCTTTTACATAACACTGTGAATATTTGTTCATGCTCACACCAAATATTCCCGTACTGGGTACTGCGTACTACGCATAACCGTCGCACCGATTCCACGTGGTCTCAGTGTAAAATTAAACAAATAAATAAGGCCCAATGCTTGTTCAAATTTGCGTACCGAGCTTCAGTAAAATCAGAAAAAGAACCCACGCTTGCTCTCCAGAAGACGTTTGCAATAAAGGTGCTGCATAAAAGAAGAAGAAAAAAAAAGACTAACCGGGGCTCGCTTTCCGGGCTCTAAATCGCGTGTCGTAAAATATTGCACAAGAATGAGAAATGCAGCCAACCACCACATCTGGAAACATCATTCTGTCCAAAAGCTCATGTTCAGGTGCATTTATTCAACCTCAACCGGCGTTTTTCTCAAGTCTGGCAGTCAAGAAGTAAAAAAAAAAGGGGGGGGGCTCGTAAATTCAGAGCAAGAGGCGCCATAAAGAACGTTTCTTCCCTTTTTGCCGTCTTCGTGGGCTGTGTAAGGAGAGACGCCATCTCGCTGTTCACCTGCGCAGACCACAACCGTATTCTCGTGCTCGGACCGGCGCGGTCAGCTAAGTTACCCGAGTTCGAAAACGCGAGCGTCTCTTAGACAACGAGAGCCTTGCGCAAAACAGAAGTAGGCAGCAGCAGGAGGTTGCAGGGGAGGGAAACGCGGCGAGAGTGGAGCGATACGCGACTGGCTGGCTGGATACTCGAAATAAAAATGCCCGTGTGGTGTGTGGCCCGGTTGCGTAGATGCGGGGGTGGAATCATAAAAGGCAAAGAGCCACGCGACACGGGGACGGGCGGTGAGAGAAGGAGTGTATGGCAGCAAGCCCACTCGCCTTTCGGCTGCCTCTGTAAGCACGCGTGTATGCATTACCCACTCGCTCAGCCGTAGGCTCCCGATGCATACACACAAACGCGGCGGCTCACTCGTCGGTCTGGCGTCGCGCGATGCGATACAGTCGAAGGCCAGAGAGTATCGGGCAGAAGCGTAGGCACCGAGAAGGGGGCATAAAGCTCCCCATATATTCCCAGAACACTATATACATATTTTTTTTTTACTTTCGCCTTATACGCTATTTCTTCGTACTCTATTTTTTTTCTCGTTTCGCACCGACCGGTGTCGTCGTCTCTCAATGCGGGCAGAGCGATGCCCTGTTTCCTTTCAGAAAGCGTTCTTCACTCCTTATACCCTCGTTCTTCTTTCCCCTTTATTTCTCCTCCTTCAGGGAACGCTGCGCTTGTTTTACCCTTAAGGAGCTTTGAGAGCAAGGCATAGGCTTCCTTTTGCAGGCACATTTCTTTTCCTTTTCTATTTACTGTTTCAGCGGTTAGGTGAGCGATGCGGAGTGAAGGAGGGTGCGAGCACCACTCTGAGTTTGTCGGCGACGCCACGTGTGTGAGTAGGCGCCTTCCCTCTCGCTGCAGGCTATGTACGTTGAGGTGCCGGCGAATGCATCACGGGGGCGGTGGCGGCGGCGGCAGTGGTGCAGAAAGGACTGATATCCTGACGTTGAGAGCATCGATATGACAAGGGCTCCCCCTGTCGAGCGCATGATACAGACAGGCGCCCTCCTTCGCAGTGCGAAATGAAAAAGAAAAGAAAAAGAAAGAAAGAACGAAATATGGACTGAGAAGGCATGTGCTCTCGTCGAATGGGTCGCATCGGTCCTTCTTTTACGGCCCGTCGGAATACGAGATGAAAAGGTGACGACAACAATGAAGAAGAAGAAGAGGAAGTTGTCGTTCGTAGATATTTTTTCTCACTTGTTTATTTTGTTTTCTTTTTCCTTGTCCCCATTTATTTTCTCCTACACATGCACGTGCGTCGGGGGCGCTCAGCTCGCGGGCTTTGATACCCGGACGCCGCGCCTAAATGTTGACACTCCGAGACACGTCAGCTTTCGCGACGCGAAAGCAAGCGGTGGAATAGAAAACGGCAATGGTCGGCGACCTTATCCGTGTTTGCCCCGAATGCGTTGCCGTGGAGTCGTTGGCGACATTTCTTTTCGCTCGTCGACTCCGCGTAAACGCGCTAATAATTCGAGCATGAAGCGAAAGAAGCGTTTACGCAGCAGCGCAAGTGAAGCTTTCTTCCTGTCTGCCTCTTCCACTAAGCTCCCGGGTAAAATACTGGAGAAAGAAACAGTAGGCAAATATTATCGTTCCATTATTAAAATGTCCCCCGCTTGAACGTTACGTTTATGAATCGCCGAAAAGATTGCTAAAGTCTGTATGAATGCCTGTCACACGCGGCTACATCACGTGCAAACAAACAACGCTTTGACTGAACAATTTTCTGTTATTCTTCTGTATAAGAAAAAAAAAATTGTGCTCTTCTCTCTGAAATTTATCAGATGAGAAGAAGAACCCATCCTTTGTTGAACTTAAATTCCAAGATTGTACGTTCCTTCCCTCTGAACAACCTCACTGTCACTTGCAGTGCGTTCGTGCGCTCCGAAAAAAAGAATGACACTGTAAATTGCTTTATTAACTTAAACAGTGTCGTAAAATTATTACTTCCAAAGCGTGATCATGACCAGAAGAAGAAAGCACGAATGGCTACGCAAACTGGGCTACGCAAACTCGACTTGCATGCTCATGCCTCTCCGTAGCCTGAGTTTATCTGGCCCCGCGTTACGTTCTGCGGGACTAATACCACAAGCTCTACACTAATGGTCAGCGACTGCGCGGTTAAAAGCACAACAGGCGCCTGTTACGATTTTAAAGCTTTTTCAATAGCAGCGACGCATCACCATCTACTAAATTATGCTGCTCTGAACAAAGTTTCACACTAAATTCCCGAAGTTCGTTCAATACAAAAAAAAGTCCACAATTTGCACATTTCATTCACTTAAAAGTATCGTGCTTGTTAGCATTGTGTTTTAGAATTCCACTCAAGCGTGCTTTACCCCAAAGAAAAGGGTAAGGAGCTTAACACAACATCGTTTAGGAAACCCAAACCAATATTTAATAGATTATCAGGTTCTTGTTTTTACGAAATTGTACATTAATTGAAATAATCAGAATAAAATAAATTGTTGTTTTGGACTCCACTTTTCTCATTTATGTTACTGCATGCAAAGAACTACACTGATCCATTTATTATATAAAGTGATCATAAAAGGGGCCCTGAACAACTTTTCATCAGAGTGGAGAAAGAAAAGGCATTTGAAGTGAAAAAAGGCTATTTCATAAATACTTTCCCGCAAAAGATGCTTCAGTGCGTTCAGCAGAAGCGAAGTTGTTGGTAATCAAACACGGCCTCCACCGTGCTCCCGTTCCTGCTTCAATGCCTTGCACTGCGAAGCCTACAGCGCGGTGGGGCGTGCCCACATCGCCTTCTAAATGTCACCCTGGCGCGAAGATCAAATTTCATTTTGGATAAGATAGGATTGGATAGGATAGGACAGAATAGGATAGGATAGGACAGGATAGGACAGATAAACTTTATTAACGGAACAATCAGAATAATGGCTAATGGTAGCGGCCTTTAGCCCAGGCTTCCGCTGGCTCTTGCAATCTTCTCAGCTCTCTGTATCAGCTTGAGCTGGTCGTCGAGGGCCGAGCTGGACAGCAGTGCCTCCCATTGCGCCCTCGTGGTGTTCTGTGTTGCGTAGCGTGCACTCCCACGTAATGTGGTATAGGGTTGGTGTGGCTTCGCACCACGGGCAGTCGTCCGTGTAGGCTGTGTGGTGTATGCGATGTAATAAGTGTAGGTTTGTGTAAGTGCCTGTCTGGAGCCTACGCCAGACAGCGGCATTCTCTATCTTTAGATTTCGATGGGGTAGTGGATATCGCAAGCGACTCCCGCTGTAGTAGTTCACGATGGCTGAATACTCGAAGTCGAAAGGATTCGGCTCTTCTGCAGCCGGCGTGATGAGTGCTCGTTTATGCACGAATCTTCGAGCTGCTCTGTCGGCCTGCAGCTTACCTGAGATGCCAGTGCGGCCCGGTATCCAGATGATGGTTTGGGGGGGTGATGTCCTCAGTGTCCTCCTTGAGTATTTGGGCTAAGACTTGTGCAGCAGGTCTTCCGATTTTTCCCTGTAGGAAGTTGCGGCAGGACTGCTGGGAATCCGTGAGGATCATCAGTGGTTTGTTTGCGTGTTGGTCTTCGCGGATGGCTAACGCGATGGCCAGCTCTTCGGCTTCCGCGATCGTGCAGGGGCGGGTCGATGCAGCGGAGGTAACGTCGCCTTGGTGGTCGCATACCACTGCCCCTGCGCCCTTGTTCTTCATCCCATACAAGGCGGCGTCCGTAAAACGGGCCGCGGTATGGAACCTGAATTGTTTCTCCATGTACTGGGCCCTTGCTCTGGTCCTGCCGGAGTGTAAGTTAGGGTCCATGTTGCGTGGTATCGGGGCAACGTGATACCTGCCCTGGACGTGACGAGGTATCAAGCAGGTTTCTTGGGTTCGTGTTCTTACGTAAACGCCAAGTCGTCCGATTTCGGTGCCTGCGACGCGTGAAGCGTAAGCCAAATGCGGTTGTCTGCAGCGAGCCGCAGTGAGCTTAGCCAGTGGACTCGTGGCGGCACCCCGCGGCGGTTGCGGCATCGAGGTTACATAACAGACCGCAGCTACCCATAACAACCGCGCATGGGAATCCGCTTTATTACGAAATAAAGCGTCCAGAAGAGAATGAGGAGCAGGTTTCTGTTGAAAAGAGGGCGTTTGAGAGAAAGGTGACTTCGGCGTTCCGCTTGCGAGCTCGATGCACCTCTCTTGAGAGCAACACTTGGCTGATATACTCAGAGCAGCGTATGCTACCCGCGGACTATGTTATTTCAGCAATCCCGAGGGGTGGTTCAGAGCCCCTTTAAAATATTTTTGTGAGGTACATCTATCTTTGCATAAAAAGTGCGCAGCAAAGTGGCGAGAAAGACCAAATAGTTTTAATTCCCTCACATATTTTCATCGCGTACTTTTGTCAAGTTGTACCTAGTGTACAAGGACAAATCACCGGAGAGCAAAAGTAGGTGAGGGAGCAATGAAGACTTTCAATGTGCGTCAGTGCTTCTCGTTTTCCACGGCTTCGATTCCTTCACGCTAGATTTTCTAACGCAGTCAGTGTTTAGTTAAAAGTCAGTGTTGTGAAAAAAACGATCTTTGTCCGCGGGAAGAAATTTAGAATGTTCTGACTTTTACACATATGCGGATAGTGGTCCGACTGCTTTTGATAGAACAAGCAAAACAGTATTCGACTGGAACAAAATTTCGAAACGGAAGACCCTTCAAGCAAGCCACCTGAAACGGAACGGTCTTCGCAGTTGCTTAAGATCGAGCTTGCCACCACGTCGGCCCAACTATAGGAAGATAACTGCACAAAATCAAAAGAAAAGAATGGGGCAGCTGTTACGCAAAAACGGAGGAAGGATTCCTTGCTGGACCAGCCGAGAGAGGCACCAATTATGGGAGTGAAGACACAATGCGAGGCCAAATAATGGTCATCTCACCGCACTGCAATCTCGCTCTCTCGTCTTTCAGCTGCTGTCAATCGTAAGATTTTTGTTGTCGATGGTCTCTTCGACCGGGTTACTTGTGTCTATGAACCACTGAAAGTACGGCACGTCCTGTGGTAGATCATTAGGGCTGTAACCGAGGCAAGGGGTCTCCTACAGTCGGTGATTCTGTCTTGTTTTATTTGTATGCACTTTCTTCTCGAGAAGTTATAGCCTTGGAAGAAAATAAAAGGAACAGTATATTGACATTTAACTTTGTTTGCGAGCACCATATCCTTTTGGAGCCCTTCTTTGGTTTTCCTTTCTCTTTCCAATCTGTAAAATTAGTTCATATAGTTCTTGGCACATTCTGTAAAGAAAGGTCTTCACGCATTATCTCAGATTGTCCCTTGCTGTAACCGCATGGCCTCTGAGATCATTTGCTCAATCTCTCTAATACAGCGAAAATAGATCATTATGAGCCACCTAGCCCTTCACTGAAGCGCAGCAGCCGTGGCCTTATCAGCGAAATTAGGCGCGTGATCAAATTTCAACACGGTCCTTACTTTACTCCTTCTTTCGCGTACTTTCGCATTGGCTGAGACAAAAAAATCACCGACCATTACGATACTTCCTAATGCGAAATGCGTGCTTACATTTCGCGATATATTGGCTGGCACGGACAATCTGTCTCGTACAACACACTGCAAACTGAGCGAAGTGTGCCTCGCTGATTGGTAGGTCGCGAGAGGCAGCGCGTGCGTGACGTGTGGGGGTGATTCACAGCATCCGCCACGCGGCTCATGCGGCGCTTTGTTTCCATACAGACGAAGCGCGCTACTCTGGCGCCATATCGTAGCCATCGTCACCTCACAGCCTGTTTTGCGCGGCACTACGCTTTTCTTCGCACGCTTTAGTTCCACCAACGACGAGAGCGGCCCTTCGTCGCAGCAAAATCGTGCCACCAGTGTCAGCTGCAACAACACCCAAAGGAGCGTCACGTCGAGCCTTACTAGTAGTCGCTCGCCATCGCCCCATGCTGGAGCAGTGATTACCGTCACACGCTCTGGTACCGTGTACTGACCAGACTGACCTCAACAGCTGGAACCGCGGACAAGCGCAGCGTTCTCCATCTCATGCCACCCTGCACCCCCCCCCCCTCCACCTCGGATGTGCAGATGAGATTGCCCACGCGGATGCAGGTGCCGTGGCCGCCGGCTACTCAGCGCATGCGCAGGCCCTCTCCGCTCCTCATAGGGTTTCCGCTTTATGCTTTCACTGTAGCCTCCTCCTCCCCTTTGCTCGTCGTGCGTTCTGCTTTCATCGACCGCTGCGCTCAGGGTGCGCTTTAACCTTTCGCTGTGCTCATTCGCTCGGTTACGAGGTATAATAACGCCGAGGCACACCAACGCTTAACGCAGGAACGGGTGCATAAGAGCTGCGGTAAAACAAAATTGAAACTTGGGAATCGAGTACCGGCTCACAGGAGGCGAACGGCACCGAAAAAAACAACGCGGGTGCTGCCCTTTGTCTCGTGTGCGCTGCTAGTAGAATACCAAAATGTACGAACACGCACAGCTCCAAATTTTTCGGTAGGACATTAAAAATTTATCTTGGTGTTCTGTGACCCGCCGTGGTTGCTCAGTGGCTATGGTGTTGGGCTGCTGAGCACGAGGTCGCGGGATCGAACCCGGCCATGGCGGTCGCATTTCGATAGAGGCGAAATGCGAAAACACCTGTGTATTTAGATTTAGGCGCACGTTAAAGAACCCCAGGTGGTCCAAATTTCCGGAGTCCTCCACTACGGCGTGCCGCATAATCAGAAAGTGGTTTTGGCATGTAAAACCCCATAATTATTATTTTTTTGTGTGTTCTCTCGAATTGAAGATTCTTTCTACACGCATGTCTGCCTAAGCGTTAGCACCAACCAACGCCTCCTCTATATTTTACAATGCCAGTGCAATCGCTCGCTCCCGGATGGGAGCAGTTGGTGCGCCTTAGTTCAGCGAGTTGCCGCGATACGACGCTACCCAGAAGGTACGACTAATTTAGGCACGCCTGCTTGCGCCACACGTGCGCCTGAGCTCACGGCGCTGCCGTTACACTGGAGTAGCGGTAGAAGCTCCGTCACTGCGCCTGTCAGGTTATCGCGCGTCTGTCAGCCTTCCTCCGACTTTCGCTGTGTGGCGCCACCAAAATGGCACTCTGTGTCCCACGACCGTAAAGCACGCGCGAACGCTAGCCGACGTGGGAGAGTAGGAAAGGACGATAGGAGAGGGTGGTGAACGGTCGGATTGGCCGCATGCCCGTCCAGACGAGGACGGACATGCCACCGTACAGACGAGGACCGTTTTAAGGACCGTCACCGTTTCACCGTCCAGACGAGGACGGTGAAAGAAGACACACGAGTTCTAACTTACAACACTTATATTGTCAGCAATTAGATTGTTCTCTCGTGTGCGTGTGTGTGTGTGTATGTGTGTGCGTGTGTGTATGTGTGTGCGTGTGTGTGTATGTGTGTGCGTGCGTGTATGTGTGTGCGTGTGTGCGCGTGTGTGCGTGTGCGTGTGTGCGCGCGTGTGTGCGCGTGTGTGCGTGTGTGCGTGCGTGTGTGCGCGCGTGTGTGCGTGTGTGCGCGTGTGTGCGTGTGTGCGCGTGTGTGCGCGTGTGTGTGCGTGTGTGTGCGTGTGTGTGTGCGCGTGTGCGTGTGTGCGCGTGTGTGTGCGTGTGCGTGTGCGTGTGTGTGTGTGCGTGTGTGCGTGTGTGTGTGCGTGTGCGCGTGTGTGTGCGTGTGCGTGTGCGTGTGTGTGTGTGTGCGTGTGTGCGTGTGTGTGCGTGTGCGTGTGCGTGTGTGTGTGTGTGTGTGTGTGTGTGTTTGGGTGTGCGCGCGCGTGCGTGCGCGCGCGCGAAGGAGGCGGGTGGCGGCGGGGGAGCGGTTTTTTCCCCTCTTTTAAACGTCGTCCTGAACACCCAATGTTAAAAAATGGGACTCACACATATAGAGAAACAGAGAGGTAACATAAATAAAGGTGGCTCTGAAAAGTGACTCAGTATTAGCGTGCCTCGACCCAAGAGACCTTCCCGGCTTGAGAACCTCAGGGTCTGCACCTCAATTTCTTGTCTTCTCCACTCCGCCACTGCTGCGGCCTGCATCAGAGGAGTCGTTGCTGGGGCTTCAAATTTCCCGCAGAAGTAAGAATATAGACCCATAGCCGTCTCTCGGAACACAACCTCCTTTTCTTTATTTTTTTTTTATTTCCCGCTTGATTTTCTTTCGAACATCTGGCTATTCAGACTCGGATCGAACTGCAAGAGGTCTGCTTCGCGTCGTATTTCATGAGTCTTCCCCTTACTTTTATTTTCTTTTTCTGTTTCTGTGCGTTCTTCACGAGATTGGCGAAGATATACGGGTCTCTCCTGGGTCGGACACTTGGTCGTGCGGGGACTCCGCAAAGGGCCTAAAAATTGCCGCCTTCAAAATTGCTCTTGTTTCCCGCTCACAAAGGGTCACACTTCACGACTCCCGGCTCTGGCCATACGTGGTTTTCTTTCTTTCTTCCTTCCTTTCTTTCTTTCTCTTATCGCACGTTGTCGCTCTTCGTTTTTGCGGTTCTAGTTATTCGCGAAAGAAACTCACTGGCCTCCAACGCCCTTCGTTTATAACTTACTATGTCTCTATATCTGTCTTTTCGTTCTATGACTGGGTCTTGGATTTCGGCAAATGCGGCTTCCAATACGGTTCCGGCCGGCATTTAGACATCGTCTTCAGACGAAGTGATGATGCCTGCAGCTGTAGAAAGGGTCCCTACCCATCCTCCTGCACAGATTACAGAGACCCTCTCCCACGGAACTAGCGGCTCAAACTGAGGCGATGTTTTATCGCGGCATCGAGCGAGACAGTGCGTCCTCACTCCGAGCTATAATTCTTTACGGCCGTTTTTTGTAGCCCCCTAGTCGGCTTTTCACCCGTACTTGCGTTGTACATTACGTATTGTGTATAGCCTCGAAGTGGCGTTTGTGAGCGTTAAATAAAAGCGCGGGTATATCGAGGCGGCTTTCGTATATAGCTCGTTCCCAGACGGTGAAAAAGGATACGACTCTGAAGAGTTCCTTAAGCACGGATTCCACAACGAAGAAATCGAGATATATTCGATATGTCGCCGACATGGTCCTGTTCTACTACGGCGAAGACGACGAGATCTCTGCGGCAGCTCACTGGCTAGGCATCCTGTGCCAAATCAGTTCTGTTATGCCGACTCAGCGTTTGATGACTCCCGCGGGTCATGAAAGTGTGTCGGCGTACAGTAGACGAATGTCGCCTGTGGGAAGCGCATTTATGCTGGAGGTACAAAATAAGCTGTTCTATAAAGCAAAAAAAAAAGAACTATCTGATTGTCAGCAATCACTGCAACAATAAGCTGCCGACTATCCATGTGTCCATACTTTTTCTTATTCTCTCTATCTGTCTCTCTCTCTTTCTCCTTGCTACCCAGTTGCTCAAGAGATCAATAATTCTAGTAGTAGTCCTTTATATATATATAGAACGCGTGTTTAACAACTGTATGCTGGAATCGAGGCACACATAATATATCACAATGATATTTGAATGGGCTTGCAGCTTCTTCGATTGCAATAATACTCACGATGGTACTTTCTTTTATATAGTGAATTATATGACCAAAGATTAAGACACAGCTCCAACAGTGACAATGACCAGACATCTCAATTAAGAAAAAAAAAATTAACGTCTGTGCCAGTGGCTAGCATATTCCCGCCGGTGTAAGAGCAGATCTCGCCAAGTTCTTAGGGAATGAGAGCATATACAGTAATTGCCGCGGAATCGACTTCATCCAAACACCCCGTGAGGCTTTCGTTCCACGCACGTCCTGACTGGCGTGCCTTCGCGTAAGGCGAGCCTTCCGTGAAATGAGCGCTAGCGGTCAATATTGCGCCCACAACAGTGTCCTTGTCATATTCGATCCAAGCCATCTATGTTAGTCGCGCTGTACAGATACGCCTTGCGGCGCGTTCATATTTGCTCACGGTGTGCGTGTGCTCGGCAACGTCTCATGTTTCCCTAATTCCGCGCGAGATAACGGCCAACCTTAGCAAAGCTTGTTTGCCTTCCACTGAATGTCTTTCTTTTTTTTTTTCTCCCGGCGCCAAATGAAACACGATCGTATCGGCCCGGTTGTTTCGCTTTTGCTTTCGCATTATCTGAGAACACTATTTTCGCTTCCCTCCGAGCAACCAACGAATGGCTCACTTTCGGCGGATAGGCCAACGTAGCTAAATCGAAATATCGATCTGTGAGCGCGAGCTAGGTCAGTGAGGAAGCGGTGCCCAAGTGAAATATGGTCGCCGATTCACGGATGACCCGGCATCCCTTTTCTACTTTTTTCCTTTCGTCATTCGCGTTCCTGTCGCGGGATCCTCCGGCACAGCCACTCGCAAATATGACCATGAGGTCACCCGTATGCACATTTGTCACCAGCTGCTGCGCGGCGGCCGCGATTACAGAGCGCGCAAAAAAAGTGCGACCCTTGTGTGGTCTGGCGCAGATATAGCCATAGGTAACAAGAACGAATAGCGCGAGCGGAAAGCCCGCATTTCCTGATCAATGTCGCCGTCGTTGTCGTCGGAGGCGGCTGCCCTGTTTCCCATGGGACGACCGGCCTAATCCCCATTTCCTCGAAACGACGTATATGCGACCGGCAAAAAAAAAAAAAGGACCCGAGGCTGCTTGCGCAGGGAAGGGACACGGGTGCGGGGAAGGAAAACACGCCGATCGCAAGCACTGCGCTCGCCGGCCTAACACGACATCGTTGTGGCGATTGCCACGTTTCCTCCACAGCGCGGTGTATATGTACACTGGCATAAAGCAAGCCCCATGGCCCGGCACCAACGGAACAGGTCTCTGTTGGTTGCCGCGGCCTCCACGGCATTGTACTCCACGAGAATGTCCCTTTATGCGAGGCCCTCTTGAGGATCCCCGCTCCCAGACCATACGCAAACACTGGGGCGCTCGTATACGCCGCTGAGATATACGTGTGCCTTGCGTTCTACGACGATGCTGATGACGTCATGAAGCAGTAACGACTGCAAAATCAATATGAGATGTTAACGTTCAGTGTTTCGTCAGTTTGCTTTATTTCTTTTTCTTTAGCGCTACATATATATAGGGACGGAAATCTCTGAATAAACGTTACCTTAGTGCAAACCGAATTTTTCAGAAGATTATGTCTGAGTTTACTGATAAAGAAATGTTGTCTGGTATCTTGCCGCATCCGGCATTATAAGTGAAAAAGTGCATTTGGTCTTATTTTTCTTCTTTCCCTTGTTGCATGCTGGCCAAGCAACACCAGGCTTTGCTCCTGGCTAGTAACCATAGCAACTGATGCTTCCAAGCTTTGTTCCCGACCACGTTACTTTTTACTTCGCTTATCAATAAGTACAGCGAAATTTTCGCTGAACAAGAAGATAATTGTCACATCCTCGAACTCATGGCATCAACGAAAAGGTAAAGTTAGAAAACACAGAAAAACAATTCTTGACCATCAATGACCATGGTTAAGAGTGATCAATCATTAGCGCGCCTCTAGGGAGGAAAGACTCGTTAACTGCATGCGATAGCGAAGCAACCTTAACCGCGTTTACGCAAACGAGCGTGCACGTCCCGGCGACCTCGGTCAACTGACTATGACATCCTGCTGGGTTTGCGCAAGCGTACACAAGGCCGTCTTTCCTCCGGACGACAAATACTCGTGGGATAGGACTCGAAAAAACGGACCCGCCGTAATAAAGTTTTCTGGCCAGTTTTGGCCGCAGTAATTCCATTCGCTAACTTAGCATGTAATCTTACGGCTACCTTCTTACTCGAATAACGGAGTGAACCACATAAAACCGTCCCAGGAAATAGCAAATGTGAGCGAAGAAAACAAACTGTTCGTCTCAAAGCGCGGTGTTCTTTGCCCGTGATATTACCACGTGGGCGAAAAGAAAGCGCGGGAGATTTAGGACGGTCATGGAAACGAAGTTAAAGCGAAGAAAAAGAATGAAGTATCAGTAAAGCAGACAAAACAAAGGGAACGTCCAGTCGCTCGAGGCGCCAATTTCTCTGCGAAAAGGCGCCGCTCACTTTTTTTTTTCCTTCATTCCGAGGGTGAGAGATCCCTAATCGCTTTACTGGACATGTTCGCTTGCCTGCAAATTACCCTCGTCGTTCTCGACCGCGCGGGCTTGCTGTAAAACAAAAGGCTCCGTCACGGATGATTGACGAATGCTCGTACATCTTAACAGGTCATTTCTTCCGGCCGCTCTTGCTGCCGTCTTAAGAGTTTCTCCGCGTGCAGAGGGAGGTATCATGAAATGAAAAAGAAAAGAAAGGAAAGATAAACGAGAAGCAACCAAATTTCGGGGCGAAGCAAGGAACCATGCACATATAAGGTCGCCACAGCGGCGGAGAATGGACCATCGCGCCCGAGAAAAAAAGAAAAACAAAACAAAAAGAAAACGTTAGGGCGGAGGTCATTCATACACGCCGAAATAATTGGAATGGCTTAAGGCTAATTTTGCTTTCTTTTCCAGTTTGAGTTGTCCCCCTTTCTTTTTTCCCCGCTCGTTTCTTAAGCGATGATCTTGCGGGTAAATGAAAAGCAAGCAGACACGGAGGAAAAGAATGACCGCTCTTGGCGTATATATAAGGGCGCCTCCGGCGTAGCCGCATAATGATGAGTCTTACAATGAAATGAAGAAAAGGAGACACGTGAGACCGAAATTGGGAAAGAGCGAGGACGGAAGATACTGTAAGTGGTTCATGCGAGTGATACAAGATATATATGTGGCTTTTGTTTTCTTTGTCTTTTGTTTCACTTTCACTTCCCCACAGTCTTTACTATGAGTGCACGTACGTTCTCAACAACGGCTCTTAACATTTGCATCGTCTGCTCGAACAGTTTCTATCCGCTTTCCAGCTCATGGTATACTGACTGCCGGGAGCGCCGAACGACGTCTGGAGATACGGTGGGATGGGAAAAAACCGAAACGAACTGAAATTAGAAAGAGATCGAAGCTACTCGCGAGAGAACACGATCGAAAGGGAGAAATGAAAGACACGACGTTCAATCCTACGTCGGTTCGTCCACTGGAGTTCCTCCTGCGTACAGCTTCCATTCCGACAGGCACCATATCACAGGCCTCTGGGATATCGCGGTGCGGGGAAAGCCCTTAGCGCGTGCGCCTACGTTTAATGAGTTCTTCACCACTCAGGTCCGTGCAAGGACGATGATCCAAACCTGTAATTGACTTCATTCGCTATTTCTTGTTTGAATTGGGTTTTACTTTCTCGGGCCACGTTTCTTTGATTCCTTCGTAGCGTTTGGCGCGAACTTAATAATTCTCTAAAGAAACCACTCGCTCAGCAGTTTTTCTTGTCCTTGCGGAAGGGATTTCATATCTATCGCGAAATAAATGTGTAGCGGTTCTTCATCATGCTATTTTGTACTTTTAGGAGGAGAAGGCGGAAATAAAGAGAGAATTTAGTGTACGATAAGTATAGCACCTGTATTTCTCAGATCTGTGAAACAACGTCAAGGAAACGAAACGCTTTGTCATGGTCATTTGAGAAACCCCTGATCGTTTACTGTCAAATAGGCTGTAATAAGAAAACACGACGCATCAGGCCCTAAAGAACAACTGCGAAGATCCGAAAGCGTGACGGTTTTAACTACGACGTAACTGCGGTGCCACTATGGTTATTATTATTTATTTATTTATTTATCAATACTGTAGGTCTTCTGCAGACCCATACTGGGAGCGGGCTTACATCATCATAGGCATGTAATAAGATAGAAGTTCCCAAAAAGACAATAGGAAAACATGAGGTAGATCAGAACGCTTTTCAACAAGTGCATCAATATTATATTACCTACATGGTTAGGCTTCGCGTACACGTGAACAGAAAATCTAGCATTATATATCGTATGCTATACGTGAGAAAAATGAGTTACTAGTGTAGTTTACGAAACATACACTAACTATTCATGAGGTAAAGAGCAGGCAGCACCGAAATTGTGCGCTCTCTTTTATTTATTATGTGAATAAAAAAGGCATACTCGCTTCAGTGTACCTCGGCACCACTTCATTGCAACGGATGCAGTGAGTAATGATGAGCACCAATAAACTCGTATAATTTCAAGGAAGATACTCATGGGCTACGCGTGTAAAACATGTTTTATCTCACTTGACTACCATACACTCTGCAACCAGGTCTAGTAAATATATAATCTCTCCCGACTAGGGCAATGTTGAGGAAGACTACTCAATCTAGGTGCGTTAAATTCTTTTGGTAGAAAACTGCATAGCTTGCGCAGTCGTCACGTCATCACAACATACCCAGATGCAACACACAACAGTGTCGAATAACTAATCAGTGGATAGAAACGGTTAGAAGCAAATATGGAACGTTGTGGGCGGGAATTACATAAAAGCGCATGCATAACACTGTCACCGTAGAAATTGAGTTCTAAGCACAGGAACAACGAAAGGACTCTTGAAGGTGACCCTCATGGGGGCAACGACAGCCGCACGCCTCCACAAGGAACAGAAATTGATGTTCATTTTCTTTTCGCTCTTTCTTTTCATCATGTTATTGCGGTGCATCTAAATAAAGCTCCACCCCCTCTCTCTTATGCATAACTTCGCACAAAATCTTTAACTACTTCATTCGCAAAAGGTTCGCCGCACAGTACGGGCAGACACAGATTCTACTGGGCACCTTTCCGTCCGTTAACATAATTCTCACTCTTAACATTCAGCACCTGCAAGACGTTCAGCCGTTATCGTTGGTGGCATGCAAATTAGATCACTTCGCAAAACTCGCGCACCCGCAGGAGCCAGACGTTGAGTCCAATAGGCGTAAACGTCAGCGCACTCGACGCCCAAAAGCCCGACGCTGCCATCCTTCCAGCGTCCTCCTCGCGCGGTACAACCTCGCCGCTTTCCTCTCGAATCAAGCCGAGCCAACCGCTGTCCGAAAGAGAAGAGAAACGCCCCGCACGAAGAAGAAGGGGCAAAACTTCAGAACCCATTACGCTTTCACCATCACCAGCGTGTCCCCAAACTAACATCGACGTAGGGGGCGAAGCCCAGAAGGGACCCGACGTCCCAAAAGGACTTGTTTTCCATCTTTTGTCATCAACGACGTCGCAGTGGTCCACTCCTTCCCTCTCTCTTTATCTGGCTCACTCTTTCTCGGCTACTCTCCCTTCCATCACTCTCCGCTTCTTCGCAGACGAAGTGAAGAGAGGGGGAAGAAGTCGCGAAGGGATCAGAGAACATGGCAGCGTGCCTGCATTTAGGCCGCGAGACTTTCGCAAAACAAGACAAATTAACGCTTTTCCCCAAACGAGAACGGCCACACTCTGTTCTCCTCTCCTTTCATTTTTATTTTTTTACATCCTCTGTGGCCCAAGCGCCGAAGAAGTGTGGCTGTCGGCGGGTCAGCCATCGAGCCAACCAAGCATCCATCCATACAGCAGGCCAGTCAGCAAGCCAGGGAAGCCACCATCGCCTGGCCGACGGTCTCTGCAGAGCGGTATCCGCTATACGGTCGGGTGCCGTTAACAATGGAGCCCCCGTGGACGACAACGCGTTGCGGCCGAAAGAGTTTTCGGCCTGCGGTGTGCAGAAGCCCCAGAGTGAGAGCGCGCTCGCTCGCGACGTTATTTATGGTCGGCGCCGACGCCTACCCCCCCCCCCCCTCCCCCACCTCTTTTTCCGGCAGCATTGCAGTCGGCGAGTGTTGTAATTTTCTAAATGGTCGGCCTAATATTTTATTTAGCGCACGTGGAAACTGTTTGCTTTTTTCTTCGGAAACACACCGCCTTTCCCCGACGGGCTCGCCAAGATCAACGGCGCGTTCAACCAACGCTCCTCGTCTCAAATTTGCTTCGCGCCCTGCTGCTCGCGACGAGTATAACGTTATTCCTCGCTTCCCGCTATGGTCACAGGACCCTTGATAGGCGATCCTGAAAGGTGCGGGAATAATAGGCCACGCCCATCACCTCCCCACCTCCCTTCTCCTTTTCGACCACTCTTTGTTGGCCTATGCTGTTTAAAAGTGTATCATTCTGTGGCACTTTCAGTTTACCCGTCACCAGTGCGAAAATAAAAGCCAGCGCACAATAACAGCGCCGTCTAAGGAACCACAGTGTTGCACTGTTGCCCGTTTAGAAATCTGCTAGGGGGTGCGCCGCGTCAATAGCGCGCTAGGAGACTTTGACACATTGAATGGAGCAAAACATGGCCTCCTGCACATAACTTAGAGCGCTAAGGCTGCATGATACCGTGTATACGAGGGTGCTGAGAATTTCGTGACTTCCGCGGTGGCAATGCTGGCGAGTGCACAGACAATGCACAGTCCGGATTCATGATGTGCCATCCATACGTATTATGATTAACTGAACTAGCTACATATTTTGAGTTTGACATACAATTTGACACAGTTTGACACACACAATTAATATAATGTTCAATGACCGATAATGTTTCCCACTTTGCAGCCTGAAGATTGCTCCGCAAAGCTTGCACAGTTTATATGGTACAAGACCACGCGTGGTTATTTTATTTTTTTCTGAAGAACAAACAATTGTTAGAACATTATCCAAAGTTGTATAAGTTGGCTGCTAAACGACTTGATATCATCAGGCATAAATATACATTGCTTTATAAAAAAAAAAGATTTATAATTGTGCAGGAACTATTCTTAAGCAATGTGTTTCAATTTGTGTTATTGTGTGTTCCAAGACTTATTCTGTTCTATGAAACGCTTGAGACGTATTCTTGCTATCCTGCTCACTCATATGCTTGCAGTCGGGTGTTGTTTATATATATATATATATATATATATATTCAAAATAACCTTACAGGCCCTATGGCGGGGCATAAAGTAAGGGGGGCACATTAAACAGTAAAGGTATAAAAAGTACAAATTTCCAACAGGATCAGTGCTATAAAAAGAGTACCGTGTTACACAATATTGAAGGCACTAGGAATACAAAGCAATATCTGAAGGCACACAAACACTACTTGTTACTGTTAACAGAGCAAAGGAATACCGTTTATGAAAATGATATACAACATGGCAAAAATGCACGATAACTTACACTAGATTGGTCACTCGTGAACGGTATTAAATGGGAAAAGCATGAGCAACTGAGAGCGGAACGTGTCGGGATTAGATATGGAGGCTATGTTATCAGGGAGGTCATTCCAGAGACGAATGGCACGTGGTAGTGCAGATGAATTAAATGCATTTGTTTTACCGTATATGCACATGAAACTGAACTGATTATGCAATCTGCGTGAAAAAGAGTGGGGTATGTGTAGTTGTAACCGGGTTCGTTTATAAGTGTAAATATATTTGTGGAATAAGCACAGAAGAGCGATGTTGCGGCGGATATCTAATGGCGGCAACAGTAGGTCTAGTTTAAATTGTGTAATGCTTGACTTTATACTGTAGTTACGGGATATGAACCGGGCTGCTCTGTTTTGTATCATTTCCGTCATATTTATTAGGAAATTTTGATGAGGGGACCAAATTGGGGAGGCGAATTCTAACTGTGGCAAAATGAATGTTTGGAAAGCGAGTTTAAGAATGTTTGGCGGGGCATTTCGCAAGTTGCGTCGTAGATAGCCAAGAGAACGTGATGCTTTGGCGCATGTAGAAGTGATGTGTGGGGCCCATGAAAGATTCGCTGTAAGAACAACACCAAGGTACTTATATGATGAAGTGTGGGAAAGCATAGTGTTATTAAGATGATACGAATATTTAGAATTTACACATTTTCGGCTGAAGCACATCACCTCGCACTTTGTAAAGTTTAGTGCCATGAGTCATTTACACCAGTTAGCGATAAGGTTAAGATCTGCTTGAAGTTTCAAGCGATCGTCAGTCGTGTGAATAGGACGGTAGATTATGCAGTCATCGGCAAAAAGGCGCATGCAGGAAGTAATCTGGGTGGGGGGTAAGTCGTTAATGTAGATTAAGAAGAGTAAGGGACCGAGTACGCTGCCTTGTGGCACACCAGAGCTAAAAGAAGAAGGCGGGGAAGATAAACTGTTAACAACAGTAAACTGTTTTCGATAAGAAAGAAAATTACGATTCCAGGATAATGTTAAAGAGTCAAGTCGTAGGGCAGATAATTTAGAAATTAGGCGACAATGGGGCACGCGGTCAAAAGCTTTAGAAAACTCAAGAAAGATACAGTCAGTTTGAAGGTTGCAGTCCATGTTAAAGTGCAAGTCAGTCGTTAGTTCAAACAATTGCTTGTCACAAGAGAATCCCTTCCTAAAACCATGCTGATTAGAAAAAAGAAATTGTGAGCTACTAGGTGGCTGTACACGTGTGAAGTGATTATGTGCTCGAGCATTTTGCAACATATGCAAGTTAAAGATATGGGCCGATAGTTGTCAGGTGTATGAACATCTCCAGATTTGTGAATTGGTATTATTTTTGCTATTACCCATCGGCAGGTAACTTTCCAGATGCTAGGGATTGTTGAAAAATATGGCATAAGATCTTGCTTGAGGCAGCGATGGTGGTCTTTAAAATCTTAGAATTAATGTTGTCAATACCGGCGGAAGCAGATATCTTGAGGTTACTAATGAGTAATTTAAAGCCTTCAACAGTGATATCGATTGGTTCCATGTATGCGGCATCAAGTTCCGAAAAAGTTGGAACATTGGAAAAGTCCTCCTGAGTGAAAACAGATGAAAAAAACATGTTGAATACGGTGGGGCAATCGGCGCTAGAAATAGGTATGTTTTCTGTTCCGTGCAAAGTTATGGTGTTAGCATTTCTTGTTGGAGATATGGTTTGCCAAAATGTTTTGGGATTGGAAGTTAGCAGCGATGGTAGGTCTTGTGAGTAATATTTATTTTTGGCGGAAGATATCGCTGAGCAGTAATTGTTTAAACTGTCTTTGTATATCTGCCAAGCCTCAGCAGTGCGCACGCGTTTAGCCCTGTTATAAGAACGCTTCTTTCTATTCCTTAGTTTGCGAAGAGACTTGTTGAACCAAGGGCTGGATTTGTCGTTAGTTATGGAGACTATCGGGACCTAACGGTCTACTAATGCTGTTAATTTGTCTCTGAAGAGCACCCAGTTGTCGTTTGCGGATCGACAATGAAATGAAGGTAGTAGCACTTGGCAAATAAAAATTCTTCTAGTTGGGAGTTGATATATATATATATATATATATATATATATATATAAACAACACCTGTCGTGCTTTGCTTTTTTTGGAATACCCGCGTCGTCAACTGCGCGGCCATATGACAGTGCGTCGCTCAGTATATGACATAGCGGATTCAATACCAGGAACGGTGGACGCACTTTGATAGAAGCGGAACGCAAAAACGCTCACGTACTTAGATATAGGTGTACGCGTTGACTAACGCTAAATGGTCAGAATTGTCTGGAAGGGCCACGCTACGGCGTGCCGCATAATCATAGCGCGGTTTCAGCAAGTAAAACCCTAACATCAAATTTATTTTTTTCTAACGAATGCAAACTTGTTTATTCAGTGTCTAACAACATCTGCATGGTTAGATGAACCCCTTTCTTGTCCTGTCGCTCATTCATATCGGTAGCGTCTTTTTCGGCATCACAAGTGTGAACCAACCAGCCCAACAAGTACATATACAGTGACTGTTCAAGCTGCCGCACGAAAACCTTTTAAAGCGAATGGCTATCCTCAGTTTTTTTTTTTTTTTCGTCTGTTTTCACGGTCGGTCACCGCATTTCGCACTCCGTCCAAACTGCGACGTTTACTGCCTTTCTACGGACAGAAAACGTCAAGTTAGCCTTATTTTATATTTCACAGCAAGCTAAGCAACGCCGACGGTTTCCCCTTGGTCTCTTCCCGTGAACCAAAGAGACGCGACACCTGCAGGGCCACTGGCGGCGTTCATCATCACCCCAGCGTTGTGAGACGCCTGGTACTGTTGCCGAGCCACTGTTTCTTTTTTCCCAGGAGCAGTTGCCTTGCGTGCTACGTCAATTACTGGCATGTCGCACCCGCGTATTGTTGGACTATGTTCGCAGAAGTTTGAGCGCAAAGCTAAACCTTCTTATCACCCTGTCAGTTCTTCCTTCGGACGAAACTGGCCGTTTACAGAAACATAGTAGCCCCAGCTGTAGTGGTCGCCTAATTATCAAGTTCTGAACTTGATCAGTCATATATATATATATATATATATATATATATATATATATATATATATATATATATATATATATATATATATATATATATTACTGTGTGGTTTGCGTCAATTTTAGGAGCATTAAAGTCGTAAAGCAGCGAACAGCGCGATTGACAATAATGACATGATGATGTCTAGATGACGACAAGGACGATGTCAAAGCACCTGGAATACTTTACTACAAAATATTACTAGAGGGAACTCCCGCAGGAGCTTCAAGCATGGCCGTTCAGCCAGCAGAGACAGTACATATACATACCTGCTGACACTTCTTCCTCGTAACTTCAAACGGTTTTGTCACTTTGCATAGTAATCACATTCAACAAAATAATGACATCTTGCATTTTAAATGGGCTAATTCGGCAATTATTATGCATGTGAGCAGAGCTTAATTGCCTCGACGCGTTCAGAAAATTGCGAGCGCTTGAAACTTTAGAAACGTAAAGCATGATGCATAATAAGGCAGGTAAAGCCCAAATGAAGCACCTTAGGATGTCGCCTTACCAACTGGTTTGGGTGCAGACAGTTCCGTAATACATACCATCGCAAAAACGCCACAAGCACGAAGATCAGGCGAATTCGTGTACTAACGTTCATTCCCGTGGTGGCGGAAAGATCGCAGTGTCATGCAGAGTTCCGTCTATAGATAGTAACTTGTGCAGGAGATCACTCAATGGTTTCGGTATTTCACACGATATGGTGAATCCGCGCAGCTTACTGCTGGCGATGGTTTCGCATTTGCCACACACTGAATGGAAATGCGAAAAAAATAAGATTGTACTCAAATTTACCGCTGATAGGTGAATTTTATGGATTATTTGGTGTCTTATTTTAAGTCTTATGTTACGCTGCTTTTGCGATATCCAAGCAGTATCTCTGCACTCAACCTTGTGTTACACAGACCAACTAAGTACGTACATTGGCACGGCGCTTCCTTGTTAACGTTAAGCTTGCATTGGCTGTGTCAGCTCTCTATCGCCTCTCGTGTGTTGGCTCTTTATATGAACGAGACATCTTTGGAAATGTGACAATCGCTGGACATGACTGTGATAGTTTCTAAGTTATAATTATTACGAGTACGCTTACATCGCTTAAGGTCTTCACTGTTTTAGTGGAGAATAACCACTGTTCGGTTCTCTAAGGGGCTGCGTTTTCTGTTTCCGAATCCGGTATCTTTTCAGTTCATTGTTTGTTTGTTTGTTTGTGTTGTCTTTCTCCGCTCTCAATCTGCCTGCGTGGAATTGAGAGAACTTTACGTTCCCTTGCAGAAAAAAACTCATACAACTCTGTTTTCTTTGGCACATCTTTTTTTTTTTTTCGCTTGCCGTTTACGAGAGGCGACATCAAATTCGCTACAGAAGCGTCGATATCGCGCCGCAAAATGACGCCCTCAGAGGCAAGAACCACTGCATTTCAATGGAACGCGGATACGAAACAGCGCATACATGTACATACGTACATATATATATATATATATATATATGTACGTATGTACATATATATATATACGTTTCAGCATTAACAGCCGTGCCCACCAATCCCGAAGAAGAGGCGCGAACGCCCTCGTTTATACGTGCGGAGTATATATGAGCACGGGGGGGGGAGAACGCCGCGTCGACAAGGCCTTTTCATAGCGCGGCGCCCCGTCGTAGTCTTCGTCGTCATCTTCCCCAGAGCGGAGCCTCGTCGAGCGCAACCGAAGCGGTGTTAACGCGCGCGCGCGCTGCAGACACATAAAAGCAAGCCGCCTGCGCCCGTATCAGAGTGGCGCAGACGCGCACTCCGCCGTCGGTCCTATAGTATAGTCGCTGTCGGTTTCCGATGGTACAGCGCAGCAGAGTTCTGCAGTACACGCGGGAAATAGGACGCGAACGGTCGCCACTTCCAGTACGGAATGAACTCCGACGAGGCGCTTCGCGTTATGTAGGCGCTGTGCGTAGCCGAGATGGGGAGCGATTGCTTCTTCTATACACGGAGAGGTTACGAATCGGGTGGTGGGTGGTTCACTTGCGGTTTGGCACGCGCGGTATATGTATACACTTTGCACGACATCCACCGACGCTTGAGAGAGCGTGGGCAGCATTGCGTATAGCAGCTCTATTCGCGATTCGTGGCGCTTTCGATGAGGCGAGACTCGGACGTGACGCCTGTCGTGCAGAGCACTCTTCACGGGCGTCAGCGCATGATTATATGGAAAAAGGGTTTCCGGAGCGTCTGCCGTTTGGCGCCGTCAAGGAGAACTCCGCGGCATTATTTCTGTACAGGATGACATCCCACCGGAACCACTAGAAGATTTATTTTGTCCAATGTGCGGTTTATTCATTCCGTCCCCCCCCCCCTCTGAAACATATCTTCCCAGATAAGTATCAGGACGACACGTGCAAATTGTGCCAGGAAGAACTAGCAACACTCAAACACATGCTGTGGAAGTGCAATGTAGTTATAGGAAGGATGGCGGCTACTCCGGAGACATTGTCGTCGAGGTGGGCCGGCGCTCTGCGCAGCTCAGACCTCGGAATCCCGACGTGGGCAGTCCAGCAAGCCCGTGAGGCGGCGTTGAGGCAGGTCCTTTACGTTGCCCCGTGGGAGACTTGAGCCCGGGTCGCGTTAAACCTTGCCGGACGTACAAGAAAGTTGTATCCATCCATCCGCTCATGCGCGGTTCACTGCGAGTCATCCGGTTTCGGTTTTCTTTCTTTTTCTTTGTTTGCTTGTTTCTTTACCAAAGGTTCAATCGCATAAAGTTCGGTCAGCGTCGGCGCATGTGAAATTTCCTTTCCTGCTCTACAGCGGTCAATTCACCTTTCTTTTTTGCTTACTCGCAGAGACAGAACACTCTATCAACGTACCAGTCTTTTACGTGGAGCTCCTTGCTATCTAAAATAAGCTAGTTGTAGATTAATAACGCAGGAACCACCGCAACGCTGCCGTCACGAAACCATAGAAATGAGTCAACAGCTTGCGTAAATTTCAAGCTCCAGGCAAAAATGTAACGACAGAGACACACACAAAAGTTTAACCGAGCAAATTCTTTCTGGTGCATTCTGTTTAACTTGCCTCGCCTACATTTTAAACAGCCGCGTGCAAGTGGCGCGCAAGATTCTCACCAGCGTGACTGCTTCCTCTGTATAACGGATACCCTGAGGTGACCGTCACTTATCATCATTACCCCCGCCACGACTCGACTTTCCTAAAGCCAAGAGAGAGAAAGAATGGGCAAGGCTGAAGGGCGGGCATGCCCCCGAGTCAGCGACGCTAATTTGCCACTTTAAACTTTCGCCAAATGGGCGGTTCTGCCGTCGCAAGCGACGTTGTTTGGAGAAAAAAAAAGAAACGAAGAGAAATTTAGGGAGCAATAAAGAAAGAGGACAGCGAAAAGTTCTCTTACGATTTAATACAGCGCGCTTGTATTTTCTCTTTTGCCACTGGGCACAACCTCGCGTCCTCCTTTCCCCCTTGCTCTCTCGGTTTCCCCCTAATTCCTTTTATATGCCTCCGGCGTTTTCTGCCTGGGTTCGTGTAAGGAAAAGGAAGGGAAGAAGGTATAGCACGAGAGACGAGCGAAGTGCGGCAAGAACGTAAAGGCCATGCGAATAGGACGGCGGGGCTAGGCGACGAGCCAGCGCTGGGCTCTGCGCGCGATGTCGCTGCAGAGAGACAGCAACGATGCAAGCAGCGAGATCCCCTTAATGGTTGCACCGGAGAATGGGGAAAAAACAGAGGGGGGGGGGGAGGTGATGGGCAGGAAAAGGGAAGGAGGGTTGTAGCAGCAGTGTGCACGCGTCTCGAAACTCTGGCAACATTGCGCGTTCCTGCGTTAGCGGAAGTGCTTTTCCCGTTCGCCTGGAATGCAACGAAGTGGATGGTTAGCTAGCGTGCGCGGGCGAGCAGCGGTCGGACTATGAGCAGGCTGGACCGAGTAGTACCTACATGGCAATCCGGCTGAAAAGTTCTCGTAGGCAAAAAAAAAAGAAGAAGAAAATATGTGGAATGATAAGACCAACAAAATCCACCGCGCGATGAGAGCACGTGCGCTAGGGGAAAGTTGCACGCTAACGGAGACGGACCTACTCATTAGCACGGAGCTCCAGCCGCTTCTGTATACAAAGTGCGCTGCGACTTAAGTGTATCCCCGGGTCCCCTTTCTCGACCACCGCCGTACATGGACCGTCGCGAGCTGCCCTGGAGCAATCTTTCTTGCCAACCCTAGCGGGCACCGGAAAGAGATACTCACCAGCTTGACACTGAAGCAGCATGGTCTCAGTGGAAAGAATGAATGGGATAGGTAGTGGGAAAAAAGGGGGCACATGACACACAGACATCTTAGGAGACTTGCCAGACTGCGGTGCGTATCGGAGAAACGGCGTAACGAGGGTGAGAAAGAGGGAGGGAGAGCATTTGTCTTGGTTTGCGCGTAGGAGCACGCGCCACTATGCGCGGGAAATGTCGGAACCACCGACACGTGGACGAGTTTTCTTGGCAGTGTGTAAATGGATACACTTTGCACCTTCTCCCTTGCCTTGTGCTTATGCTGTTCAGCTAGAATTCCGTTAACACATTCCAGCGATTGCTTACGAATGTTATGGTCTTTAGCAAATGAAGAAGTGCCTGTACTCGCTAGCGTATATGCGTTGGTAAGAACTATCCCGTTACATTGTCAACACCGCATATATATGTAATCAAGTAAATATGTGACAACAATTAAGAGCAGAAGGGAAGCGTCACTATGGCATCATTGTTTCCACAAGAGCGTATTTCTTTGTCGAAACACTTTGAGGAAGAAGACGCAGGCAGTGACAAAAATGAGCCTATTTATCTAAATGTTAGTGCCGGCCTAAGCTGGCGTTCCTTTTCGTTGTTTCATGTTACTTGCGCAAGCTTAACTTCAAAATGTCATTTCATATGTCGTCAAGTTGAACCTGTGCGAAGAATACTTGGTCGCGATAGTGATATTTTAATGAACACGGCCTCAAAAATCAGCCGTTATCGCTTACGAACATGTCGCTCGACTATTATAAATGGCACAAACTGATAACTATGCGCGTTGACTAGTTTCTTATCATAGAAAGATCCCTTAAGCTTAACAAAGTTTTTATTCATTCATTCATTCATTCTGGGAAGAAGACGGTCTACGCATTGATCGAGACTTTGGGGTCCTGATCACGGAGATCTTTTGTCGTCTGAGTTACAACTTTCTGGAGCCTTGCACCCACCTGCGGACGTATTACGCCGGATGGCCAAGTGAAGATAGGTCATCCCCATACAATGATAATTCAACTGTGCCGTGAAGACAACCAAGTAGACCAGCTAGCGTTTGATTCAACAGTGTAGGGCTAAGTACATCACCTTGGGTGACCCCGCGGCAGCTTTAACGCTTTGTATTAGAGCCATCCTTTGTGCTAACCAAGAAAGACCTGAGAGAGACAAACAGAGAGGGAAACACTGAGAAAAATAAAAGTGAATGAAGCGGATCCTCCCACCACCCACACCTACCACTTGCAGAGCATCGGTGATGGATTCGGGTGGGAGTATGTCGTACGCCCCTTTCACGTCGAGGAATAAAGCAGTAGAGAGAAGCTTACAGCCTTTTCGGTTCTCTACGAACGTTACCGGGTCAATGACATTAGACAGTTTTAGTACTACGTACGTTGCACACGTAAGAGCGCTGCGTTCTGCATAATACGCATTTGTAGAGCGCAACACGAACGGTACGCGATGCGTACGTGGCCGCCGCATACGCATGCATCCCATTCTTGCGCGCGTACAGATGGTTCGAGGGTTGGAGGCTACTCGCACTACGGCGCTCGTACACATCGACGACAACTTTCTGTGGCAGCACAGCCAAAGCAACGCGCACGCGCTCACACAATTAGAACTCCTGCTCCTGAATTACTAAGTCAAGTAATGCAAACCTGTTGTTCGCGGTTTACAGGATCAGGGAAACCAGACATGGATACTGGAAAGGCAGCAAACTAAGAAAAGCAGGGAACAGAAATCCTTTTCTTAAGCAAGCTTTTTATTTGTTGTGCAATAAATATCGAATACACTAAAAAAAATGACCAACCCTTCCAGGCACGTTCCCAGGTTTTTTTTTTTTTTTTTGTTAGGGAGGGGGGCACAACTCAAGGCAACCTTCTTATACAAATAAGTGGGGGGGGGGGTACCTTTACAAGTACTAATGTGAATAACGCCCACCATTCGCCATAAAGACGCGTAAACCCCGAAAAGAGAAATGAAATAAGGTGTATCTCAAAGGTACGCCTGTGAGGTACGCCTTTGAGATACGCCTTTCCTCCTTTACTTAACAAACAAGAAACCAGGTCAAATGGACTCGCGCAGGAAGAACACTGCCAAGAACAAGTAAAAAAGCGAAAGTGTAAAATAAAGATTACTATAGTAGAATACAACTTAAAAAAAAACAGCAATTGGCAGCCATGGCGTACGGACCGCGTGGAGTTGTGTTACTTCGCCAGCCAATCACATAAGCAAACAATATCGTCGTCATTCAGTCTTTTCAAAATGGCGTCGTACTTGATAGCTCCGGAGCGTCTGCTGTTCCTGAAGAGTCTTTTTATCGGCGGAAGCAATGAGGTGTGCAACAGACACGGACAAAGTGTATGGAATATGAGCATATCACTCTTCAAAAGTCTGTGGGGCAGTTCATTTCACTGCTGAACCCGTTTTACTCAGGAAGCTTCACTGCCAAGTGAAGTAAAACTTGACAATAAATAGTTGCAGCGAAGCAAGTATTTTATTTCAGTTCAATGAAGAATTATGCTTTCGCTATACCGCTATAATAGGCGAGGGAAAACGTATAAAATTACGCGCTAATAATTCAATTTTTGTGGTTGCCGCCTTATTTGGGTAACATAAAATGTTTGAAGTACGAATTATTTGCAGCCTCACGGAGGAACAGTGGCTGGCGGTTATGAGGGCGTGGGCGGTGCTTCACTGCAGACTTAAGTTGTATCCGACTATAGTAGCGTTTCTTGAATTAGCTCCTGTCGGGGTTGTCGGACGATCTCGCCGCTGCCACCAGTTGTAAGGGTTGTAGTTCGTAAAAAGGAATCTGGGAGGAACTAGGCGTGCAGGATTTATTTACAGTATTTACATTTTAAACAAGAGATACATTCGACAGTCTAGCGTGACTCCCAAATGGAGCATGCAAGACGAAGCATACAGCATACGAGCACGTAGCTCCAAACACACTGCTTGTCGAGCACGAGCACACAGCTCACGAGCACGATCACAGAGCACACTGACGAGCACCCTCACAGACGAGCACACTGACGAGCACACCCTAGCAGCGACAAACAGCTGCTTATAAACACTCCGTGTTCCCTAGATCCCTAGGTGAGGGAGAACGGCAGTTCAAGCTGCTACAAACTCGGAGCGTTGAAAGGCCTCGTAGCCGGCCCGCCTTTGAGGGAAGGGGGTTTACACACACGCATTCCGCACAGGTTTCACTGCCCCCTCCAAGGTGAGACGGCCTTCGCAGAACTCGGGGCTTACGTCTTGAAAGGCGCGTCTTATTCCCCGAGCTGACCCCCGCAGCGTGGCCGCCGGTTCTCCATTGTCTTGCGCCCCTAAATTCCAGAGCTGCCTTTCTCCTGTAGTCGCCACGAGTGTCAGCAGACTGTGACGAATTCTGGGGCCCACGTATCGCAAAGCACCCTTTTGTTAGGGAAACTCTTCTTGCTGCGGAGAGACCATGAAGACCCGGCAAATCAACCAAAAAATACACGGGGCGCCAAACGTGGCCAGCCCTGCTGCCGTCGCCGTGGGTCGATCGAAGCACCTGCAGCGGGCTGAGATAGTTTTGCAGAGCAGCACCCCTGCAGGCCGATCGTAACACTCTGGACGAATTGTAGAGAAATATATATTTGCGGAACAATCACAGTTCTTTTGGATCCCTCGTTTACTGCTCTAGCAAGTGTCCAAACCGACTCGTGTTGTTATTTGGGAAGTTGCGCAACGATGTGTGGTAACCAGCCCCGTACTACCGCGTAGTGCGCAGGACGCTGCGGTTCTAGACGTACTGCGCCCATCGCGGACGGTTAGGAAACACCTACATTAACGCAGCAAAGAAGTGGCTACGTCAGGCCGCTCGACCGATAACTATAGAAGTGTAATTAAAAACACATAAAATTGTTCTCCACCACCGGCGGCATTTTCTCTACTTCCTTTTCAAATAAAAAGATGTTGATCCATAAATACTTTCATAAACAACAGATAAATTTGTTAATTTTGGCTTTTCCTTCATGATTGGCTGTTGCCTTGGCTCTCTCCCTTAGTAGATCACTTAATTTCTCAACTCCTTGCGACTCTTGTTTCTTACCGATTTGGCACGAAAAGTTCGGTACAATTAGAAAAAAAAAACAGACAAGTTGACGGGTGACAGTCACATTGCTTATGAGCTTAAGGGTTATTGCAGATTTTGATGATGGACGCAGTTTCGCATTATTATATTTTCCACCTTATCTAATGTATATCACGGGTTCCGAGGATCTGCCAGCGTCGTGGCGAGCCGTCACTCGAGGAAATAATGAAGCAAAAGGAAACGTTAAACACGACTGGCGTTTTCTCCGGCCGCAACTTGTTCCACGAGCATACGGACCAGCTGACCACGAACCGAATTCCTTTCCTGATCCCTGAATCAGTCTAAACAATGAAAGTTGAACTAACGAAGCAACAGCGATGTGCGGGACCATTGCAACAGATGGTGACAACTGAACGCAACTCGAGTTAATCGCGCGGGCACCGAATCGACGAGAAAACTGGCCCTCAGATGCTGATAACTATTCCTCCATCCAAAAGGAGTGAAAAAGAGATGAAAATATTGACTGTTGAATAGCTTTCAAGTCTCAACATTGATTTGGCGGTGCTTTAGGAATGTGTGTGCGGGCTTGTGGCGTGGTCGAAGAGGGGTGGGGTACGCCGCTTAATTTCTGGGGGGGGGGGAGACTCCGGCCCTCCCGGGTGCTCCCCCTGGGTACGTGCGTGAACCCTTCCCCTACCGAAAAATGGGGGTAAGCGAAGCTTGCCCTGCGTGCGCCTGACTTTCGTCACGGTTAAGTAACCCACAAGTAGCAGTGCCGGCTTGCTTCGGCCTCCCGCTCTTTCAGCTCGGTATCTTGTTGCTGTCGGACAGTCTCGGCTCGGCCGGCTCTAACGGCTGGATCGGCGCACCGACGGCAAGCCTTTTCATGGGCGAGTTTACGCCGCTGTTCGTCGAACGCTGCCCGTTCCTCAGATAACGCACAACGCGTGGCCGTCCCATCCGTTTTCCGAGACTGAACGGAACGGAAAGGAAGCCGGCACAGCGCGCACGGTACCCTTCCCTGTCCTTTCCCTCCCCAGCGGAAGCGAAACTGCTCTGATTGGTCGCGCGCGTGGCATAAGCGCGCGCCTATCAGCAGGAATTCTTGCTACTGACTCACCACGAAGCGGAATGCCCGGAAGGGAGCCTGCAGGTCAGAGGGGGGGGGGGGGGGGGGTGCGCGGATGGTGCTTCGGCTTCGTAGTCTTCGCTGCGCTGCCACACAAAGTCGTCAGCGGGCACAGTTCTAGTTTGATCGGGACAGCGCGAGACTCTTTGTCTTCGCCACATGGCGGATACTGTGCCGTAATCTTGTTAGGGATACGGCTAACGCGTTTGGACTGGCTCGGCTTGGCTGTAGCCAACAAGTGCTTTTATTTTTATCTTCAAGGTGGCGCAGCAGGTTTGCGAACGTTCACGTACGTGGGAAATCCCATGTACTAAAAGCCCTGTATTGACACCAGTTGCCACCTTCCGCAAATCACTTGCGTGCTGCGCACGTATGTCATGGCGCAGTACTTAAATTCTTATTAGAAACGGACGAAAGGTAACACGAGAAACCTCCAAGGGCATCTGCGCAGACATTGCAGTATTAAAGGTACCTATCGTCCTCTCTATCACCTTGCCCAGATAACTGGCCTGTGCAATCAGGCGATATGATGAAATTTCCAAAGGGTACTTGCCAGGCTTCAGAAGTGGAACTAGGCCACTGCTCTTCCAACCGAAGGGCAATTGTTCTTGTGGATGGTCGCCCTTAGCGTTCAATAGCAATATCAAGTGAAGATTGGTGCTAGACGCCCTAGGCGCGTTCATGTGACATTGAGACCCTCATAAAAAGAGAGGCTCGCTCATTCCGGCTGCAGTGTGTCCTAAGAGCTGCATAGAATCTTCAATGCATATTATTTCAATGTAATGAAGCACTTGATCTTCAACAACCAGTGCGTCATTTCCGCTGTACACCCACCGCGGTCGCTTAGTGGCTATGGTGTTGGGCTTCTAAGCACGAGGTCATGGGATCGAATCCCGGCCACGGCGGCCGCATTTCTATGGAGGCGAAATGCGAAAACACACGCGTGCTGAGATTTAGGTGCACATGAAATAACCCCAGTTGATCTAAATTTCCGGAGTCTCTAACTGCGGTGTGCCTCGTAATCAGAAAATGGTTTTGGCACGTAAAACACCACAATTTCCGCTGTACGCACCGCAAGTCAGCACGCACATCACAAACGTTACAAACGCGATAGCTGTTTCGCTCCAGAAGATTGTCCCGATTCGTGAGAACCATTTTCCTAACCAAACAATGATTCACATTGCGTCGCATCAACCAGCGTTGTGGCTACCAGAATTTTTATCTTCGTACAAAGTACCTATTACAGGTGTTCAATGCACTTTTTCATCTCACTTTTTACTTTTCTAAATATTGCCATCTTTGTTGAAGTTCGTTAACATAAAGACTCTTTTCGGAGCTTCACCTTATTTTTCTTGACGTTCTTTCGCTTTTTTTCCCCTCTTCTTTGTAACGTTAGAGCTGCTTAAAATAAGAGCAAGAAATTTCTCGAGCCTCTTCAAAAGCTTCGATTTCCTAAGCACAGCGTTCAAATTTTAAATAATGCAACGCAGTGCAAACTCAAGTGTTTTTATAGCGGTGCCTGCCGAACCCTTTCTTTTCCTTCCCACTTCAGAATTCTCCGCACTTTCCTTTCGCTTTTGAACGAAAGAGTTACGTTGTCCGCGACAAAAGTCGACCCACCCCACTCCTCAACTTCCAACCTTTCACCAAGCGCATTATTTGCTTCATGCATCTTCCAAACCTTTTATTTTATTTTACCCTACTAGCCCGTAAGCCTTCGTTTTCTTAGCTTTCAGCTTCACCAGCAGCGGCTGAGCCAGCGGACGCAGCGATTCCTTTTTGTGCTCTTTGCTAAGCAAAACTGTCGCTCGTGTCGCTTAAGGACCACCCGCGCGAGGGGATCCCTGTTCGGTTTGTGTGGCCTCCTCTGTGAAGCTTGTGTTCTCGGTAACGAAGTAAAAGTAGATGCACTTTTCTATACATTGTGCGAAAAAAAAGATAAGAAAAGAAAAAAAGAAACGAAGAAGCTAAGAAGAGGGTGCGCTTGTTTCGGGAGATCGGGAGATTATCATCCTTAAAAAAGACGGCAAATCCTCTCTCCATGCACCTACTCCCGGTGAATAATGTTTTTTTTCTTTTTGCACCAAATCCTTGGTCCTTTTTTATTCCCGCTTGCATGACGGACTCTTCAACTGAGGTAATTGGTAGACTCAAACGGCGCTTGGGGGCTCTGCCTTACCTTATCACGGACGACAAAATGGGGCGAACGTACTCACTGAGCACTGCAGATATTTCTTTCCGTTGTCTGTTGTGTCGCAACGGTTCTGGAAATTTGACCCGTAATAAGGATATCCGTGCGTCCTGTGCTGATGCGTTAAAAGTGAGACAATCGCAGGCACTGACTCGGCTGGCGCGACTGTTGTATGTAACCACCAAGCGCTTAGAATAAATGGAAACTATCCTCCCGAATCTATGTTGGAAATCGCTGCGTCACTTGGTTATTCCTTTACAGGGGCCCTATAGCAAAAAAAACTATTCCAATCTGCTTTTATTCCACTTTCCTGACATCAAGCTTACATAACCACTGACGCAAGCATTGGGTGGCAACCCGCAGCGTTGTTTGAAAAGCCCAATCAAACGCGCTCTTCGTTTATATGTTGTCACTTTCTTTTGCTTTCAAACGAGTAGCATTGCCAACATTCAGAAGTTTTTCTTATGTAATTCGTTGAGAAGAGGCGAGGGGCATGCTCAAGTGGAGAAAGGTTCGATGAGGCCGAGCCAGCGCAGTGAAAGTAGATAGCCGGAGGAGGAGAGTGGTGCCGGCGTCTGCGATTGGTCCACTTCCCCTCACTCAGCTTGCAGTAGCTGGTCGAAAACGCGATGGCATGCAACGGAAGGTTAAAAATGCCGTTAAAAGGGATCCTCAGCACAGTATAGTTGGCAGAGCGATGTCGTATACGTGCCGAAAGGTCTCCATAACCTTATACTGCCACGCAAAATCTTTTATTATATGCAAATAAATTCATGCTCCCCGGCAGCACTGAGTAGCCAGTGCCACAGTGATAGGCCGGTAGCCATCTTCAATTCCTTTTGTAACACGGCAGTCTCCGGCTATTCAGAAAATCTTTAACTTTTGTTCGGCACCTTAATGCTTCTTTATGTGTACACTTCACTTTGACGTGGTGAGTTTTTGTGGTTTTGTGATGTGGCATGACAGACAGGTAAAGTGGGCGCAGCCCGAAAACGTTTAACCAATAGCAATTGGTCAAACGACGATTTTTTCGCGAAGGGCGAGAAAGGTGTCGAATCAGAAATTATTATTTTTCTTTCGTTTGGTCTAATCATGCATAATCACTCTGCACATATCATAGCAGATGGGGTGTTTCCGCGGTTTTCGGGACGTCGCGTGACACACAGGCGCAGTGGGTGGTGACTCGAAAATGGTTTGACCGATCGTGGAGGGCTGATTGCAGGATTGGAATAGAAATTTTGAAATAGGTTTACGTTATAGCGCCCCAGGTGATGCAGATAATCGACGGATGCCTACCGTGGCGCCAACTGGTTGCTATAGAATCTCATTTCTTCTTTCTCTATTAGTTTATTTCATGTTCCGATGCTTTCTGGCAAACTACGCTGGCAAAGAATTAAAAGGAAAGCGGATTGGAGGGCCACTTTGAGATATTTTATTTGCAACTCAGACAAGCATGTGCTACTGAACATTGAAATATAGCTCTTAGTCGGCCATCTGGACACCTAGTCCACATATAAACGTGAAAATTTAGGCTTTTAGGGGCAACTGAGGATGCCATGCATCGCGTTATATGGTGCAAACAGCTGCACTTGTTATTCGATATGACGCTGCAGCGATGCTTTCAACGTGACCGACCAATTCTCGTTTGTTTGCTTTTCGCATTTGTTTGCCATCAGCCTTACAACACTTCCACTTCGCATCGACACCTCGCCATAAACGTTGTCTTTCAACCCAAAAGTGACGTGACGCTTTTGCGAGATCTCAAGCAATATCAGTGGCCTCCATATAACGTTGAGATTTGGACATTTACCGTCAGAAAACAATAGCTCGAACCACACGCGTCGGTTTGAATACTGCTTGCGTGGGTGAAATGAAAAACCTCCACAGAAGAGTCAAAATCTAGTGAAAGCTTTTTTTTTTTTTTTTTACTCTATGTTGATATGCGTTGCTGGAGGAACCGATCGAGCACGAGAAGCAAACGCGTGCACCAGCGCCCCCTCGCGAAGGATTCCTCCTGACATTCCTTCACAATCGTCATTTTCTAGAGCCAGCATATTTCTCTCACGGCTCCTCTCTCTTTCTACGACCCGAAATCCCGTAACGCGCGCGCAGCCAACTCGACGTAAATACCAAGCGCGGAAAAGCCGCGACCTTGTTCTCGCGATCGCCCTGCGTGCCACCGCACCATCCCAGCCCAACCACCGATGCGAGAACAAAAAAAAAGACAAATGAAGAGGAAGAAAGCGTGAATCCTGCCTCGCACGGTCCCGACCGCGAGGGAGGATCTGCTGTACTGGCTCGGGCCGTGGTAGCAATTCTTTCGAGCGCATGCAGTGCAGAACAGCACGCCCGGCGGGTGCACACGCGCGAGCGCTAGCGCGTTACACACTCACGAATGCGCGAATTCGTTCGAGCGGTCGCTACAGCCTGGCCCGAGTTCCGCGGATGTCTCGTTTCCAACCCGAGAGCGCGGGCTGGTGACAGGCGGATGCCTCGCTATCTTCCGCCGAGGAAAAGCCACTTCCGCGCGCAACATCCGTGCCGTGAAGGCAGGACAGACGCGTCGGGCGATTCAGCGAAGGAAAAATGCTGAATGCGGCGCGAGTGGAGAGCAGGAATGGTTATTTGTGGGAAGGGCGAGCCGTTGGCCCTTTGCGCGGTGGGGGACGCGAAAGAAACCCGGGGAGAAAATACGACGTGCTACGGGTGAATTGCGAGGGGCGCAAAGGCGGAGGGGATAGCATGCTTCGCGTGCTCAGGGGTGCGCGGCAGCGCGTCGAGCAGATAGCGGAAATTCCAGGACCATTTCGGCGATCCCCTAATGAATGTTCATTAACGCGCCTCTCGCACCGTTGGCGGCTGCGAGAGCGGCCCCGTTCGAGAGCGAGCGAGCGAGCGAGCGCGCGCCTGCGTGCGTGTGTGAGTGAGGCCCTTTGATGCTCGAGGCGGCCGCCGGGAAACGGCCCCTCGTCGGTCCTGGCTTGGCCGGCGGGGGCTAAAGCTGTTAGCAGGCTTCGCCTCGCTGCGTGCCCTACCTACGCAATGAGGTGACAGGCGCCCGCCGTGGTGGCGAAATGGAGAGGGCGCGAGGCCAGCCAGGCACGCTGTAGGAGCAGTTGGTGTTTAGTACTTGCGACCTTTAGTATAATTAATGGAACGGTTGGTCATTTCTTGGTGATTAATGAAGGACGAAGGTGCAAATACGGGCAATCTGGTTTTCTCTCTTTGCTTGTTTTAAATGTGTTGAGTCGCGAAGGTGCCCTCGGTGCCCACGCTGTCTAAGGTTTTGATGCTCTGACGCATGTATACGTCTTGCTGCGTTCAACTACAGTACTGCACGCTTTCGGTCACGAGCTCAGTTGACCCGAACCCTCATTAATGAATTCTATATTGTTACTAAGTTACTACTATGGCTCTACTTGTCATTTAGCTTCATCTTTACCGTCTGAGGACCATTCTTACACTCATCCGCTTAACTATACTCGTGTTTTGCCTACTCATACAAGCACACAATTTGTTAGATTTAGTACCACGAAATAGAAATAAACAATGTGTCCTGCAAGGAATGATACGCTGCAGTGTCATATTTTGTTTCTTGTTTTGCTAGCTAAGAGCGAGCGCCAAAGGAAGAGCAACGTGCGCCTCACTTGAAGGAGGGATCCGTAAAATCCACCAGGTATCAAGTAAAGCCGGTGGCTTACGCCTCAAACTGCGCGTATGCTAATGCGAAACTATCCATAAAATGAGATCAGCGCAAGTCCTCGAGCGAATTCTGCAGACGATACTGAAGTACGTCGGCGCAGTCAGGAACGCCGACCGACGCGTTCCGTCTCCGAGCCGAAGCCGCGGAGCGCGCGCCCATCGCACATCAAGGCAGCCCAACTCCGAGACTCACAGCCGGGACGCGAGCCGGCACAAGGCAAGGCGAGGCGAGCAGGCCGTAACCGGATCTCGATTACCGTCCGCTGGACAGAAGCGGGACGCCATCCATCAAGACCGCAATCGGATTATCCGCTAGATTTGTGGCTACCCGCTGGCGACCGGCGAGGCTCGCGAATTTTCCCCCGGCAACACACGGGCGACCGCCAACCACTCCGTCGCCCTGGGAACGAACAGTCGGTCTTGAAGGCTCGTGATAGCTCCGCTGGCTAGACGGAGCAGCGGCCAGCCGAAAAGGGTTTGTGGATAGCACGCACGCCGAAAACGAAAAAAGAAAAGAAAAGATAGAAGTAACGGCAAAAGTAAAATAAAAGGGGGGGGGGGCGAGAAGGAACGCACGAAGACTGCAAATGTCGGGGGCTGCGAAGCTAAAGAAGGAGATGAAATGGGGGAGAAAGGAGAAAATGAAAGGGAAAGGATATCCCTGTAGGCCAACATTCGATCTCCTTCTCATCCTCCTGCTCCTTTCCCGGTCTCTCTCACATCCTATGCCAGCGATGCCAAGACAAACGCAAGCAAAGGCGATTGCCAGGCTGAGGCCAGGGTTTTTCACGCTCGGACTGCGAAGCACCGCATCGTCGCCAAATCCCCTTTTCTCCACGTATATACCCCTCCGTCCGTCCCCCGCGCCGAGTTAGCCGGCCTCCCCCCTCCAGCCGTGCCCAGATTGTGCCCGAACGTTTTCGGTCCGGGACGCCGCCAGTGGCTGTCGCCCTCAGGGAAGAACTTTCTCTTTACTTGCGCTACCTTCTTGGCTTTCTTCTGACTCTCATTCCCTCTTTCTCTCTCTCCAGCTTTTGTTTGTCGCGTCCGAAGTACTGCCTACGGAGTAGAAACCCACATTTCTGCAACGGTATATCGGGCGGTTTGTTTCGTTTCGTTTTCTTTCCGCCTTCCCATGGCGAACGCGTACACTGCTCCGGGGAAGAAGAGCCGGAGCAACAGCGTACAGCGAGCCCGGCGCTGGAACCAAAGCGCGAGGCGGGCTATGCTATGGCGCCTAAGCTCGGCAATTTGTAACGATTCGTATCGAGTCAGCGAGGTGGGATCGCCAGAATCGGTCCAAAGCCCAGCCGAGCGGAGAACGGCTGGTCGTCTTCGTCGTCCCTGTTCTTTCTTCTTTATTTTTGCAGAGCTTTTTCTTACACTTTCTCTCGCTGCGGTCTCGTTTCTGCCTCCCTTGTGCAGTGGCGTCTTCCCTTCGGTGTCGTCGTTTATTGCTATACTGCGAATTGTGTGTAATGCTGCGCCGCTACCGAGCGAAGTGGCCGTGGGTCCGCCTCCAAAAAAAAAATATAATAATCGCGAAACTCCGACACAGCGTATTTCAACACCGGACAATTTCAACGCGCGCGGCCTTCCTCGGATCTGCCTTGTTAGTCCCTGTCGCGTGAAATTGACTCTGGCCGCGAAAGGCCGATACACCCGCAGTCGCCTCTAAAAGCGTTCGCGATGGAAAGAAGAAATGACATTGGGGAAAATAACGAAGAAGAAGAAGAGCGCTTAAGAAAACGCGAGGCGAGTATTCCGAAACATCTGTGTGCTTCTTGGAGATCAGAATGCCGAGGACGTTGTTACTCTTATCTTAACTGAAACGAAGGATATTCCGAAACTATAAGGGGTGCTTGCGGTCCTTGCACTGCAGTTCTTGCACTGTTCTTTTAAGCAAGCGCACGGTGTCAATTTGCTTCCGGTGAACTAGTGTTGTCGCTCTGCTTTATATTATTTGGGTTTAGGAAGATGTTTAAGAAGAACGCCGGCACTCCTTTCTGATTTGATGTATGTGCACAAAATGATGCGAGGGTTACGCAGGTACTTTATTTTTGTGTAATGCGACGACGCCAGTTCTAATATTGCGTCCATGTGGCTGCATCGGTTTATAATGAACATATATCTTGGTGCAACCGTCAAGGCAAATGTTGCAGGATTATTCACGAAGTAAACATGTTTCTTTGGAGGTAGCAATTAAATTTCTTACGAGTGCCACATCCCAAGCAAAACACTCCCCAATACGATCACCAGAGCCACATAACATACAAACAAGAGCATGAAAATTAAGTCTTGCCCAAATACAACATAAATGCACGGAGAGGAGAGGCATGATAGGGAAATTTAGTAACTTGCATGTAGTCGTAATTCGCCAACAAATTGTACTAATGCTATGCAGCACTGGGCTGCAACTTTTCTGATGATCGTGTATCTAAACACAGTTTTCTTTTATTGATATTAGCCTCCTACCCTTAGCACCTGTCGCAATTGTGTACGCGTTTTCTTTTTCCAACGTTACTTCGTACGGCGTGAATGATAAGAAAGTAACGTGCCATGCGTGGCAGCCTGGTATATTTCACGCTCGTGACGTATACAAATTGCGCAACACAAAGCGAACTTGTGACTCAGATTCACGTGTTTACAATATACGATTTTAGTTATAGCTCACTTCGAGCATCAACCACCTTTCCATCGTTTTAAGAAAACTGTAACTATTTGTGGTTACAGAAAGGCAGCCCAAGGTAACCTACCATGCGGTGCTGAAAACAAGTTTAGCCATTACATTTTCATCTTGCAGTGCACACGTAAATTGAGGCATGTCCGCTAAGGTAATCGCAAGATGTTAATTTTACGCAACGCAGCACTATGTTCCCGTCTGGAGTATACGGTTCACCTTTCAGGAAATGCTCGAACAAAGGCTCTTCCGGCGTGACAGAGAATTATTAGCGAACTTTGCGCGAGCGGTTTCTTATTGCCAGGGGTCGTATCTCGAACAGACTTTTTCTTGTGTGTGTAATATTTGTTCATTTTCTTTTTTTTTTTGCCGTACATTTTGCTGTGATGCCGATTCCAGCGGTATAGTAGTGGAGCAGCTTCGTGCAAGCTAATGATGAAAAAGTAAAGCAACTGAAAAATTACAAGATTTATTATAAAATAAGGACCCATTCGTGCTTCGCATTTTGGACGCGCCAAACTAGCTGTACAGAAACGCCCCGTTGTTAGTTGATGCGTCTCACGCGAGAAATTGCTTGTTTTCCTTCGGGCAGCTGCTCAAACGACTCATTTTCCCACGACGTAGCCAGTGTTTTGTCGTGCGTACAACCATTTGCTTATCTTTTAACAGCGGTAGAGTGAACACAAAGAGCCCGCCAGCTTTGTTACGTCGTATATAATAACGTCAACAATCTAACTCTGCGAGAGCCAAGTAGAACGGGATCATTTTATTCTGTTCGAGTAAAAATAAATTATAGGGGTTCAGATCAGTTTTCATGCGCGCCTTTTTGAAGCATTTCTTCTGGCCTTCTCCATATTGTGCTCCTAACTTTCTAAAGGATTGTTCTACAATGAAGCTGCAATTTTTTTTTATTTCAGCTTTCATAAAATCATAGGAAAACTCATCTCGAGCAAGTCATTAAAAGGAACAACTGCGCTAACGTAAACTGCCAGCGCTACTGTGATGAACACACAGTTTAGCTCCAGAGTCTAAAAAAAAATAAAAAATAAATCAAGGCACGCCTAAATCAGGTAGTGAGAGCAAAAGTGTGTAGAAATTGCGGAAGAACAGCAGTCACTGTTCTTGTAGAAGATCAATATGCACATACCACCAGGGATTTTTATTTTTCTAATATTCTGTGAAAAATATGTTTTTTTTTTTAAAGCTGCCTACAGACTCACCGAACCATATTTTGCGATTGTGCGTAAACTTGGTCTTATTTCTTTTTAACCTTGCTTTATGTGTTTCACTAGTCGTTACGGTGATAAAAGATGCGCGGGAACTTGCGCACGGTCGTAAACAGACTAGCCGAATAAGGAGCGAAGCAAACAGAGGCATGAATCACAGTTTTATGATAGCGACAGGGCACCGTCGAGTTGCCGTACAAGGCTACCTTAGTGCCACAAACATTGCAGAGCATTTTCGGATGTTTATTTTCGCCTGTGGCCGCATTTTGTAAGGGCCCTTCTCATGCAATTTTGTATTCATTTATTGAAATATATCACGGTGAAGCATATGTGCTGTCTCGCACAGGCATGCAGCGATGGTCAAAGATAATTGGAAAATCAAAAGGATCGTTACTAAACCACGACCCCCGCTGAAAGATTTCCTGCATTTACAGCGATAGATCTGATGGGTTCACTCCGCTATTCGTTTTCATGTCCACCGCTGGACCCGCGGTGTCCGTCTCAGGGAATCCCAAAGTGCTCCACGAGAAGTTCAACAAAAGTAAAGAAAATAATTGTTGAAGATACCATCGAACATGACTGTACGACAGAGAGAGAGAGAGAGAGATAAACGGGGAGGAAAATGTAGAGAGGTTCCCGGAGAAGATTCTGGTTTACTACCCTGCAGCAGGGCAAGTGGAAGGGGAAATGAAAGACGAATAGAAGAGGCGGAGAAAAAGCAAAGGCAAGAAAAATAAGTATAGGATGTTGGGAACGTCCGTCAGAACTAGAGTATCTCTAATAGGCCACGCGAAACGCGAAAATTTGTCTCGACCGTCTTGTCGTGTGACGGCTGCATAGTTCGGCGTTCCAGGAATATCCGCTCCGAAAGCGACCGGTACCTCTCACGCGTGTCTCAGAGGGGTAGCTTGTGTTCGGCAACGAAGGCGAACCACGTTTCGATTGCGGCGATAGTGCGTGCCTTGGCAACGGGCGAAGTCTCCGGCCGGCGACCGCCACAAAAAACGGGCGAAGGAGCGGAAGGAAGCGATTCGCTTTTAAAAGTGCCTTGTAACCCGAGTGGAATCGAAATTCGGTTCCGCAGAGTGGCAGTCGGAGGTTTTGTCCCTCGGCCCACACCCATGTGCCCGTCGATTCTACAACACAGAAAAACACTGCGCATGAGATGGTGGTCCCGCTGCTAGCTGCGCTAACTGCTGCAGCACACGACGTCACAGCCCGGGCCCGTCACCCCACTCGTCTGCAAAGGCGTGCGCGAAGGCTAGGTAAGAAATACAGCCCTACATATAAAAGAGTACTTCGTGTAAAATTGTAAGTTTACAGAGCCGTTTGAGGCCAGAACCCGCCGCGGTTGCTCAGTGGCTATGGTGTTGGGCTGCTGAGCACGAGGTCGCGGGATCGAATCCCGGCCACGGCGGCCGCATTTCGATGGGGGCGAAATGCGAAAACACCCGTGTACTTAGATTTAGGTGCACGTTAAAGAACCCCAGGTGGTCGAAATTTCCGGAGTCCTCCACTACGGCGTGCCTCATAATCAGAAAGTGGTTTTGGCACGTAAAACCCCATATATTATTATTATTTGAGGCCAGAAGGACGAGGTTTACGCAAATACACGTGCAAACCATCCCCCTCCCCCTCCCCCCCCCATGCTGCTTAATAATATATATCATCGGAGGCTCGTGTACCCACAAGTACGTGGCGAGACGCGTACAGAACGTACAGAAGTTTGTGTATTCACAGAAATTCACTTTTTCAAACGTAGATTGCGCTATGGGTACTTTGGGGACTCAAAACAAAGACCAGCGGAATGGAGCAGAAAATGACGCCGGGCACCTGACCAAAGAATGCCACCCATTGAAAAAAATAATGCACCTGGAGAGTTATGACTGGCTGATGCCGTGTTGCGTAGAACAAGTACAATCTTCACACCTTCCACTTTGCAGAGTGCTCAACAGTGTGTACGTTCTGTAATCTCATTTGTTTGCAGCAAATTAGTAGTGCTTCGGCCCCATTGCGCCCAATAAATTTCATTCAGTGCACTCTTGTTCGGTTCGCTGACACTCGGCACACCATCATTCGATCAGCCTGCGCGGCGCATTTATCTTACCCCGGTTTGAATACGGCCTTGTTACACCCACGTAATTTGATAAACGCTGTGCAGTTTGTTATTTTCTCGTGCCGAAGGGGTATACTGTTATATTTTTTACCGTGTTTTCCCCAAGCCTCACGGTGTGGTTTTATGTCCCCGGAAATGTAAGCTGTCGTCGTGTACAAGAGAGTACTTAGAGACAAAACTGAAAAATCGAGTTCGCTGTTTAATCCTCTGCCCTGCACGTAAGACAACACCGTATGAATCTGTGCATAAGAAATATAATAAGGTAAAGGTATTTTTGGGTAAGGCAGATTTTACTACCTAACCAGAATACTCTTCGTATCTCCTACTAGCAATCCAAGCTTAACTTTATCAGTAATCAATACCGAGCCTATTGTCTTTTAGTGTTCGTTTGATGGGAACGAGCCACAAGTCCACAATGGCAGACTTAAACTAGGAAAGAACAGCGCCAGCTAAGACAAACACAAGCGAGAGAACGACACAGGACAAGCGCCAAATCAAAAATAGTGCGCATGTCTCATTTTCCTTATATTTGCGGATTTTTCAGTGAATGAAGATAGTTTAAGTATGCACCATCTAGCCTAAATGACTGTTGTTCTGAACCATAATGGCAGCTTTGCATAAGTTCGTTAAAGCGTTCGGAAGGTTACACTGCTGTGGGTGGCGATTAGGATGGATTTCTATTTTAAATGCGTAAGCATTTCTATGCCTACCCAACGAGAAAGTTGTCGGTCACGCAAGACGATGAATGGCTCATACCCCTTTAAGCACTGGCTCTTATCCCCGTAAGCAAGCAAGAAATGCAATGGCTCATATCCACGTAAGGCAGAGGCTAGCTACAACAGTTAAGCAAAGTGAAGCGAACAGTGCATACATTCATTGAAATCGCCCGTACAACACACAGAACAGCATGCGTTTCAACAAAGAACAAGCTCAAAACCAGCATCCGGACCATCAATAAGCGTCGCATACCCCCCTCAGCAAATGTAGGAATGATTTTTCAACAGCTTCGCTAAATTAACCTTAATCCACCTTAATTAACACCAAACGTCCTGGCTTAGACTCCCACCAAAGATCGAGAGTTCGAGCGCCCTAATTAACTATATCTTAACTGTGGCCAATTAGCTTAACCTTAATTAACACCGATGGTAGTGGGTTCGAGAGCCGTAATGAACTATATCTTAATTACAACTCTATTATCATGTTCGATATCGAACAAGATAAGCGAATGAGCAATGAGGCTTGATAAGGGTTTATACTGGTCGGATCAAGATTCATAACATTGACAATGGCACTGGGCTGCGTGGAGATGACAAAGTGGCACAACACTTACGCGTACTTTAATAAAGGAGTTCCTGCGTGAATTTTTCCTTTGCAAAGCACGCGCTATCAACTTCGTAATCCTTGTCGCATCCAATTTCTTCTTCTTGGTTGGTAGTTCTTTTTTAATTTGTTTCTTTCATTTGTGTGTCGCGTTTCTCATCGCGTTCGGAGCGGCGAATCGCGCACAGCTGGAGCCGCGCCTTGAGCTACAACAAAGGCTTTGCTAAAAGTTCATCAAAAGTGTATGCATGTCCATAGAACAGCTACTTATGTCCGCACGGAGGCACGGGCGCACTCAAATGCAACAGCGCTCGCGCACGTGTTCGAGGAAAGTTGTGGAAGAAGAAGCGCAACACAGACAGGGGCAAAGCCGTACAGATGACACCACGGTTTCGTGCAAGTTTTGAGCCAGTGGCAACAACGAAAGCTTTCGTTGCCAATGTGGCAACGAAAGCCATGCCTATATTGGCTGTCCTCGCCCGCTCCTAAGAAGTCCACTCACGGCTGCGTATAGACCGCGGGGCAGTTTGCCCTATGGAAACGCGATGGCACTTTTGGAGGCGCGCCGCACGCTTCCTCTGCGGAAGCAAGTGAATACGAAACCATTACCGCTTTTACCGTTACCGAAACTAACCAAACCATTACCGAAACCAACCGTGAATGGCATGCCCTGCTTCTGTGCGATCGGCCGTTGGAAATCCAACCGGGTGTTCGCTAACACACGGTACTCCATTGTCGCTACAAAATGCGGAGCGGTAGAGGGAAGGCGTCTGCAGTAGCCGGCTGAAAAAATAGTGTCTGGAATACTAAGGAATAAAATATTGCCGTGAAAAGGGTCTATAGGCGTTATTGTAGAAAACCAGGCCTTGAACAACAAGGATGGATGCTGGTGCGGTCTGGGCACAGAGCGAGAGAGCGTAATAGAGCCGCCCTCTCGGGCTCATTTTGCAGATAGTTTTATACCGGCTGCAAAGATGGAAGCTGCAGTTTGAGGAATTGTTAAAATAGACGTCGATAACAAGAATTATTGCTTCAAAGCAATCTTCGCTGATTTGGCCGTAAAGACCTTGCGGAGTTGTAGTTAAGGCTATGGACGATGTTGCTCCAATTGTTGCTTCGAGCGGTCGTATTTTGTAACGTTCATTTTTTTTTATCTCCGATTTCTTTCACCCTTCGTCGTTGGCTCGGACACGATCAGTACGCCATCGCACTGTCGTTATGGCAGAGATCAGGCACTCGCTGCGTCGCGATTGAAAAAAAAAAGAAAAAGAAAGGAAGGATGGATGGAAAGTTACAAACGTTAACGTTCCCCACCATTACAAAATACGGACCACGGTGGGTCAGCGCCGTAACTGGACACGGCGTTGTAGCCTCGTTGAGCTTCAGGGTGCGTTTATTCATTATAGTTACCTCCTTTGATACAGAAACGAGTAGTTGTTTGCTCGAAAAGCTCAACTTTTCCTCCCCCTTTCTTCCCCCCTCCACCTATCGGCTGCGCAGTGCGGCCACCGTCCGACGAGCGGCCCACGGGTCCCAGCTTCGTCATGGAACCCCCGAGCCGGGTCACCTTCTACAACAGCACGGGTGCCCTGGTGCCGTGCACGGTGCAGGGAGACCCGCGGCCCGACGTGCACTGGGTGCGCGCCAGCACCGGGCTGCCCGTCCGCGACGTGCCGGGCGTGGTGACGGCCCGCGCCGACGGCACGCTCTCGTTCGCGCCCTTCAGGGCGCAGGACTACCGGCAGGACGTGCACGCGGCCACATACCGCTGCGTAGCGTCCAACGGCGCCGGATCCGTGGGAAGCCGCGACGTCCAAGTGAGAGCGAGTAAGTCGATTTTTTTTCCCGTTTATATTGTTTGAAAAGGCACGACAACAAAAAATACAAGGAAAAAGGTCGGAATGGCCTCTTGGAAAAGCAGCGCGAGACAAGAGGCGTCAAAAAAGTGACCAAAGCCGTCAGAGAGGGCATTGCTCAATGCAGATTACAGTGAATGCTGTGAAGTCTCAGCTATGGCTTGTCGGTAGAGCTTTACCTTGGAAAAATAGCGGGCACAAGATATATCCAATACTCTTTAGCGTGTGAATTCACGAATGGGATTTACTCGTAATGGCGACCATATTACGTAGTAAATGATGTCCTCGTTTGCGACCGCGATGCGTATCATTTAAATATCTATTAGGCAACTTTATCCATACTTTCGCGCTCCATAGAGGAACATTATTTATTGGAGGTTGGAGATATCTGCCTGGCCATACGCTCAGCATGCAACTCCAAATGACGACGGTGAAGTATGAAATGGCGCATTTACACTTAGCACACGCGCATACAAGATGCGCACGTAGCCACAGTGACAACTTGCCGGGGTGTCTGATTCATGCCGGCGTCTCCGAGGAAGGCGTTTCAGAGTTCTAATGATTAGTAAGCGAACGCGCTTAGAGTGGTGGGGTGGGTCCTCGCAACACGGGGTGATATATACTTCCGCGGCTAGCCTGTCCTCACTGCAGTGCAGATGCATCCTGAGCGGCGTTGGCTCCTGTGCCCTGTGGCCATGACGTCATCGGCTCGCTCGGAACGTGGCCGGTTGTAATCTTTTGCCTCTTCTTTTTTTTTTTTTCGTGAAAGAAGCGTTGAGGACAAGTGCTACACCATTTAGCAGGTGTACGCTGTGTGAGCGTGTGTGTGTCAGGAATGCATGAGAGAGAGCGAGAGAAACAACTTTATTTGCCACTGTAGGACTGGATGTTAGGGCACGTAGGCGTAGTTTGGCTCCCAGGTGGGGGCGACGTCTTGGGCCCACGAGACGAGTGCCAGTTGTGTTTTATTGTCTGATCTTGCTAGCAGCTGGTTCCAACCCTCCTCGGAGGGAGCTGGCATTCCGACGCCACCACTCCCTGAGTCGCCGCGCACAAACTATATACGCGGCGAAGGAGTTACGCGACGGTGAAGTGGTCGATACCGCGTCCGAGGCATTTGTGCAGCTAAGTCAAAAATATTTCAGAATGTTTCAAAATGTGTCTAATATTTGATAAATCGATGGTCCGTGGACGTATTACGTGATCTGTTAACAGACTATCGCCAGTGAAAGGGGACTCCATCAGAACATAGGCTGAAAACAGTGCGCCCTATAGCGCTATTCTGGCGATCCTTTTCCGTTGTATTTTTTATAACAAAAGCCACGCAAGGAGCCTAAGTTCAGTCGCTATCACAAATGCCGTAAGCGAGAGTAAACCACATGCCTGCTCACGAGAGGAAAGGGCCGAAAAGTTCAAGGAGATAAAAAAAAGAGGGCAGTAAGAGAGGAAATGAAATATTCATTGAAGAAAAATATACTACATTTACTCTTACACACTGAATGCAAGTGTTGGTATCACACGAGTGAGCAGTAGCAAAAAAACAATTAAAAACTGTTTTCGCTTCGGCTCTGAATGCAATACCACTCAGTGACATCACCGCACAATACGCGTACCTGCCAGACTTCATCAAAAATATTTGGGAAATATTATCCAGGTTACTGCACGAACACTTCGCGATTTGCTCTGTGTGTTTAGAAAAAGTTTATTTCGGCAAGAGACGATACGAACACTGAGTCATAATTACGACACAATTTCACCGGGACGATAACATGTAAGAAACGAAACACAGCACGTTTTCAACGTAAGTAATGTCCGAGTCCTCACGCACTAACATATAAACACATATACCCACGGAAAGGAACAGTTACACATAAACTAAATGCCACATGTACAAAATGATTTTCAATATATACAGTGTACGCAATGGTTATGTACAGTGATGATGTGATAGAACACTTTACACAATTTTGATGTGATGGGCACGAGATGTGTATATACAAAAATGATCATGTTTACGAGAGGACGCACACACAGAAATCACGGGCACCTGCATTCTGTGTGCATTAATTGAATACTTCTAATAGTCTGGCTACAAGAACCAGGCTGGACGAAAATTCAGCCATACGCGTCCATCAGCCACCGACAGGAAACGACATGACCATTGTCGAAGGAACTCTTCTTCTCCAAGGAAGAACAACTCCTCCGACAGAAACGACAGTAGCTCAGAGTAGAGCCTCCCCATAAGTGGAAACAGAGCGCGGTGACGAGGTCCCGTGGCAACTGCCTCGCACCGGTTACGCCATAGACAGAAGGCCCCCGCAGCAATTAAAAGTCGCGCGAAGCGGCCACGTGAGCAGCGACCAGATGTAATAAAGCGGTTAACTCCAAGGCCACGAAATCCAGTATGCACGGCCCTCCAAAATATCCTGGCAACGACGCATTGCAGCAGTACATGTTTATTGGATTCTTGAAGGGGGCAATCGGGGCACCGCGAAGATGGGACAACGCCCCACCGCTCAAGCCTGTCCCGAGTTGGAAGCACTTGCCACCCTAGACGCCACATGAAGTCGCGTAGGTGGCCAGGCAAGAATGATGCCGTTATCGCATCCCACGACACATTATTTGAACGTGTGAGGCGCGCTGGGGGAACTAGAGGAAGCAGTAAGGCTGACATAGTATCTACTACACGGTTTTGGAGAACGTCTACATCAGGACATACCTGTTGTATGTGGCGATAGAATGCCACGGCCGTACAGTAAAATGTAGGTGCGTTTAACACTTGTGGTCCGCGATTTAAGTGTACGCCCGGTAACATGTAGCGAATTTTTGTGCCAAGGAAATAGCAAGCGAGTTCGCGCGCTGGACACTGATCATGCTGTAACAGACGGAGCAGAAATCGCAGAGCAAGCAGCCGGCAGCGGACAGACACGGATGGGAAGGCAAACCCACCGCGAGAGCGTGGTTGCCCAAGCGCCGCGCGACAGACCAGTTCTGTACGGCCCGACCAGAAGAAGGCACCAAGAAGGGACTGCAAGGACCTAGTAACCCGTAATGGTGGTTGTACGACGTGACAAACGTACCACACTCGGCCGCAAAATATAGACTGCGCTAAGTACCTTCTTTCTGATAGGGGTAAATCATACCCTTGAACCTCTTCAATATTTCGCCTTACATCTTCAAGAATTGAGAACCACACGGAGTCTGATATGCCATTAGAGGTGTAGTCAAGGCCTAAAATGCGAAGAGAATCGCTCTTTTGAAGACGGAAAAGGGGACTTAGGCGTGTCTGTGGTGAACCAATGAACAAATACCGCTCTGAACATTCCTGAGGAAAGCCTAATTATTTTACTCAATGGTAGCATCCATGGCTACCAAGCAGTTCCCCGATTCTAACACGCCGACTACTCCTGGGTCAATAGCCAGAAAATTCTGTCGCTTTTCTTTCGAGAAAACACTTCTGATAATGTTTTGTCGATGTATATTTGCATATTACTCCTGCTTCATATTAGTATATTCACAACGACGCGTCTTCGTTTGATTATATTACATTGGGAATCTTTTCCGTTACCAAAAAATGCTTAGTCTACAAATTTGTCTGAGAACGAAAAGCCAGGTAGTGACGCCAACATGAACTTCCTACGCCGGGTCGCCGTGAGTTCATTGATTGCGGCAACCTACGGTCAAGTTTTAGGGGACCATATAACGCTAAACTATTCCATTCTAATTTTATTCCAACCTTCTGACGCCAAACCTAAATAACTGCTGACGCAAGCATCGGGTGGTGACCCGCAGCGTTGTTTGACCAGCGCAACCAAATGCTGTCATCGTTTATAGGAGGTCACTTTTGTTTGGTTTCAAAGCCAATAACATTGCCTACCTTGAGAGGTATTTCCTCTTTTATTGGCTAACAATAGGCGCGGAGCTAGCGCAAGTGGAGAGGGCTCCATGACGGCCGCGATAGCGCAGTTATGGTAGATAACCGAGTGAGGAGAGTGGTGCCAGCCTCTGCGATTGGTCCGTTTCCCCTCACTTAGCTTGCGGTGGCTGGTCGAAATTCACGGCGGTGTGCAAAAGGGAGTTAGAAATGCCTCAAAATCGGTTCGTCAGAGAAGAAGAGTTGGCAGAGTGATGTCGTATGCGTTGCTAGAATGCTCGACAATTTTATTCTGTCACGCAAGACTATCTGTGATGCACAAATAAATCTATTCTCTACAGCAGCTCCAAGAGCCAGTGCCAGAGTGATTGGCGGGCAGCGATCTTCCGTTCCTATTAGAACGAGGTAGTCTCCGGCTATTCCCAAAAAAGAAAGTTCAAATTTGTTCGGAATTTTAAAGTATCTTTAGTGCCTACACGTTACTTTTACGTAGTGCGTTTTCGCGGATGTTGTCTCGTCGTGTGACAGACAGGCGAGGTGGGCGCAACCTGAAAACACTGTGACCCATATTGTGGTGGACTAAAGGCGTAAAAGGCGTCGAATTGGAAATCACTCTTTTGTTCTTTTCTTCGGCCTAATATAGCATAATTTGCGAGTACATGTCATATCAGAGGGGAGAGGGGGTCGCAGTTATTGCGACGCCGTGCGACAGACAGACAAAGTGGGCTTGACCCGAAATTTCGTGAGAAAGCCTGGAGATACAATGGCTGAAATGGAATAGAAAGAAATTGGAATAGCCTTACGTATTGCGCGCTTGCTCACTCCATTTGCGCTGGCATACACATAGAGATAAAGAAACTCTCACAAATTTAATAAAAACAGAGCTAGCAATTCTTTACTCTAGAAAACGTTTCCCGCACTGTCACATTGTTCTTCAATTGTGAGTTTTCAGATCTTGCATATATGCCATAGTATACAGCCTTGAGTGAAGCTTTTTTCTTTAACATGCATACTTTAAAAACAGAATGCGTCATGCGGTAAGGTCCCTAATGTTTTCCTATGAGGTGCTTTAGAAGCACAAACCCTTTTCCGTAGGTGTGATCAGTTGAGCTCTTGTACCTCCGTGCCAAATACTCCGCAAGCTCTTGAAGAAGCTACATGGTAAATAACGATGCCACCGGCACTGTATTTCAGCGGTCATGCTGCCTACAGTTCCAGAAAATTATTTAGATATTAAGAGTATCCACATTTCCTTAACTCTGCCTTAGGGTAGCCAGATTTCCTGTAGCCAACATTCCCGCTTATCTGGAGTTAATAAATAACCAATACAACAACGACGACGACGAGCAAGTCCACAGTTTATTAACCGCAGCTTCTACACGAGCTATGGTTTAAGTAAACTGGACTAGAATATATCTCGATCGCCGCTGACCCATCGCAGTGGCCACCCACTTTGTAACACTGAAACCACCGGTGTCGAAGTTATCGCAAAGACGCTTGTTATCTAGGTTGCCCTGCTTTACCTCCAGTACGTCATCATCCAAAGCGTCGTCTCTCCTTATCGTCTCCAGTACGCTGAAGCCTTTTACGGTTCGGACACGTCGTCCCTACCTTTGGCGCAGATACGACCTGAATAGCCCCCGTAATTCAGCGACGAAACGTGACACAGTTTTTGCTTGTACGCATGTCGCGATAACGGATAACCGTGCAGAGTATATACCAACGACACTGCTTTAGTGACAGTGTCGAGACAGCTACCACACGCCTCGCCGCGTCATACTCACAAAAGAACCCCGTCAAAGAGCACTGAGAGCGAAAAGATGAAATAAATATCGTATCTCCATGCACGCTCTTGACTCGAGTCACCAAAGTGGCTTATCCTGTTATATTCTATGAAAGCAGCTGTCTCTACACTGCTCTGGGTTTCCGACTTTTTCTCTTTTTCAGCTAGCCACGTCCAAATGCATCAAAGACGTTTTCGAGCACAAAGCGCCATCTTTTCTACATAGTGGTGGTCCATTCAGAACGTCATTAGTTGATGGCAGAAGGCAAGGAAGGGTATATAACAATATATATCAGCTGGGAGATGCAGTTAGCAATCTACCACACTGTGCCAATCTGCCTAATTGGTTAGCTTATTTAACTGTAATTAGGAAGGTTGGTAACCAGTTCGTCGCCGGCATTTCCACACAGATTAAATTATTAAATGAATATAGATAGGATAACGGTTTTGTTACCTTACTATCGTGCTTTGTTCTTTCTTTCTTTGCCACTATTCAAACGTTGTTCAAGGCTTCTCTCTTCCAGGCCTTAAGCTTCTGGAAACAATTTATAATATATGAGCCACACGGGGACATACGCCAATGTTCTGGTCTACAACAATGAAATCGCGTGATATATTCTTGTGTCACGAGAAGACAGATAATTAAAGGCGTATTTGTTATTCTTTGTTATTATTATTTTTGAATGGTCGCGTGCTCTAATGCGCACAGCAATAAGTTCCTAGATTACGTTAAATCTCTTTTAACTGGCGTTGCCTGTTCGTTTAGCGCCATGAATTCAGTGCAGATCAACGAATGTGGGCAAAAAGCATGATATCAAACACAAACCGTGCGATTATTTTAGCGGGTGCCCGAGGAGGAATTTTATATTTAAGCAATGTGCATGGCTGATGAGAATCAAACAAAGAAAAGGAGAAGGAGGAAAAGCAAAGACCGATATTAACCACGATATCGCCAGGTTTGCTACCCCACGATGAAGGAGCGAACAATAGTAAGCATAGAGACGAGGACAAGTGAAAACAGCACATTCTTATCACGCCGCGGCACACACCTGTGAGCGTTCACGGTGTGTTTACGGGAAGTCGTACACCCTTGTCTTTTTTTAATGGGCCTATAATGGGTGTATTTGACAGAGTTGTCCCTATAGATTCCCGAGATTAGAACGCCAGTAACTTTCACACCCCGAATGACTAATTGTCTGCTTGGCTTAGCTATAGGCTCTTATATAGTCCCGAAAGAATACCACTCAAACAGAACGAAAAAGAAAACACGCACGCTCACACGCACGCACACGGACGCACACGAACGCACGCAAATGCACGCCGCGCCAGCGGCAAAACCGTGCCGGAGCCTCGAATATGCTCTCCCGTTCGAGCTGTTATCACAAGCCGGTCACCGTGAGGCTACAAAATCATCCGGAGAAGCGCCGCAAAGCTGAGATACCGGTCTAACACGCATTACCATTTGTTTCTCTAACTAGATGCTTCATGAACCTGGGATTTAGCTAAGCGCGTCCTGCAGGACCATAATTATAACAATAAGTCCTCGGATTTAGTTATATGCCTTGCATGCAGGCCGCTTAACTCACTCACCGTACGGCGGTGCTTATCTCAGTCCACGGTATACACTCGTAAGCAAAATTACACCCTTTGGGTCGTATCTTGCCACACAACAATAATCGTCATCGGTCTTGTCTTCGTTTCGTTTATTTAAAGCTGCGAGCCCGGTACTTCCAAGTCACGAACGGCATGCGCGTTATCAGCATGGCACAGCATCCACGACAGGAAAGTAGCGGGCGCAGCGTTTTCAAGAAAGGAAACGCAAGCGAGGCCGACGACGATTATCGTTGTGTAGCAAGGTACTGTCCAAAGGAGCGTAATTTTGCTTAAGAGCGTACAGGCATTGTTGAGCCTTCCATGGGCGGAAGCCGGCTTGAATTCCATTCCAAAGTGAGAAGTGCTCTTGGTTTCGGTTTGCTATTCGCAACGGCGGCTACGCGGTATACACGCGCGTTTCCACACGCTTTGCGCGGAACGCGTTCACGCGACTATAGTGAATGCGAGAGCGCGGAAACTTGACGAGAGCCCTCCACACGGGGAGCGGTGCTGGCAGCCGTGCCTCTGCGGAGCTCCTTTTGTGTTCCGAAACAATGGCGCTGTTTTGGACCGGCGCGCCAGCCACGCACGTGGCCTCCTCACTCGAGAAGCGGCGGCGTTTGCAAATTAATGAGAAGACTTGGAAAAAGAAAATGCGAAGAAGTAACGACAAAGAGACACAGAGTTTCTCGTCCGAGTGCATGCGCGAGTGAAAGGTGGCGAGGGTGCATACCGCGGCTGACCATGCATAGACTGAAGCGCTGGCGTGCTTCACCCGCATCCACCGGCGTTTTCTTTATTTTTCCTTTCACTGCTGTTTCACTGCCATTTCGCCATTTTCCTTTCTTTCTTTTCTATCTTTACCCCCTAGCCTTTCGAGTTCTCCTCATTCTTATACGCTTCAACGGTAACGCACCTTCTGTCCTTCTCTCTTTTTGCTTTTTACCCTGAAGGCATTAAATCCCGCGTTTCCACACTGTACTCGAGAGGCCTGGTCGAGGAGCCAGCTGGTCACCTCAGTTTAATGCGCCGTTTTGCCCTGCCCCTTAGGAAAATAGCTGCCGGGCCTGCTCTCAAAGCTGAAGCGGCTCGGCTTGGATTCATTCGCGTCTTCGAGAATGGCTCGGTGGGAACTAAGCACACGAGGTCACTCTGTTTTCTTTATTTCTTTTATTTTTGTGCGTTTTCTTCGTTTTTTTCTTGCTTCTTCTTTGTCGTGCGGGTAGAAAACGAAAAATGAATCACCGCATTTTCTTAACAGTGAGGGATATTTTTTCGCTTTAAATCAGTGCAGATACAAAATTTAAACGGAGCCGCCTGGTCAGGGTCATATTAAAGAAATACGGTGCGATACACATAAGGGTTTCGAGGCTGGTGGCTCTACGGTGACTAACGGTCACTGAAGCCGTGCAGCATAAGATCGCGAGGCCACCCGCGTTTCAATATAAGACCAGGGGCAATATGCGTATCTTGTGAGGGTACATTACTTTGTAGCATTTATGCCTTTTACAAATTTTATGCCTTTCAAAAGAATTCAACAGAGCCTCACTTGATAGCTTCTGTTACTGCGCTGATCAAAAAAATTGTTTTCAATAAGTGATTTTTTTTCTTCAAAGCCGTCCGAAAAGGTATGTAAAAAAAGTTAGTGGTTGCCACATTTGAAATGAAAAAGAAAAAGATTATATATGTTATATCTGCAACTATCTTTTTAACACAAATAGTTTGTACATTGTCTTCAGACACTACACCCTGTGAACGTTCCCAGCAGGTGTAGTTAATTGGTCAGTGGCCTTCACAAATGTTTACGCTGCATTGATGGAATGACCGACAGTCCTGCATACGACGTCTGCGACAGCGAAGAGAACAACGAGCATGTATTGTTGCACTGTCGTAGATTTCAGTCGCAAAGACAAACACTATGTATTGCACTGCGACGACAGGGTGATTGGTCATGGTCCGTGCAGGAGCTACTCAAAGGCCATCCCCATCTCTCGTTGGCTCACCATGCTGTGAAGACATTTTTTGCGTTTCTTGAGCGCGACTGACCTGTGTGAACGCCTTTGACTTGGTGAGGCGTTCCGCCTTCGGGAGCGAACTCACCGCTTCTTTCCTCCTGTTTCTCTCTCTCTCATTTTGTATTCCCTTTTCTCATTCCCAGTGTAGGGCAGCCTAGAGCATTGCACAGACCCGGCCGGCCCGACCCGCAGGCCGGGCTCGGGTTGGGTAAGCTAACTCTATTGCGGGCCCGGACCGTGCTCGGGTCAAGCAGAATCGTGCTCGGGCCCGGGCCTCGGTCAGTCCCGTAATTAGTCAGGCCCGTAATAGGCCCAGTATGCTATTGGTGACTTGAAAACTGCCAACTATACATAAGTGGGAAAAACTTTACTTCGCCAGCGTTCGGGGGGGGTACGTGATTAGGCGCGGTTTCTTCAGGCGGGCCAAGTGGCCGTCCATCGATGTTTGATGGTGACCTCTCCAGCTCGTTCTATGGCCTGGAGTTGGGTGTGCAGGCTAGAAATGCGTAGCACCACCTCCCATGCTTCAGGTCAGGGAGAGACCATCAGGTTAGGAGGAGGCTTGTCCTCCTCGCAGTCCCATATTATGTGATCATTCAATGCTGCTAGTTCCTCACAGAAATTACTGAGTGGGCTCATCTGCGTGGACACAGTCAAAACTATCTCTAAAAAAATGTCCTGTGCCGCGGATGATATCTTCAGAATTACCGAGAATGGGACCATGCTTCAATGACGCTCGAGGGCTAACGGGCCGAATCGGGCTCGGCCGAACCGGGCCCATGGATTTCGGGCCAGGGATGGGACGGGTCAGGTTTGAAACAGCCGAGTCGGGCACGGGCGTGCCGCCGCATAGCACTTTCCGGCTCAAGCCGGTCCCGAGCCAGAAAAAACGGCTCTTGGAGTGCTCTAGGGCAGCCTACCATACACATTTCTGGTTAACATCCATGCCCTCTCCATTTCTTTCCTCCTCATCCAAAGAGGCGCATTCAAATAAAGCAGAAAAATGCATTATGATTACTTGTTCAGAAGCGGCCGCGCGGTATCCGGTAGCGAAAACTTTAACACTCGCAAAAGACCTAAAAAAATGGCGTGAATTCCTTTTCACAAAAGTCAGCATTTGCAAGCCAGTCCGACGTTAGTTACTTTGTTTTGCGCTCTAATCAATACAGTACCTGCGGACCCTTAAAGGGGTCATAAGTGCAATACTGTAAATCAAAATGTATTGGTTCCTAATACTGCGCACATTAGGTCCCGCCAAATTACGCGTGTTCCTCTAATCGGTATTTCTGGCGTGAAAAAATAAATAAAAGATATGTAAGAAAATAGGCACCCTGTCTACAGCACCGTGGTTTTCGCTACCTTACCTTACCACCTTACCAACTAGCTCAACTTTCTGTCGTTCCGAAAATGACATTCGCTATTGCGAAATTTTCAAATGCACAAAGTGCAAGAAAGAAAGGAGAGAAAAGAAAGAAACGTAATGCAGGGTCTGTATTATTGCAGCATTTACTGCAAGAACCGCTTTTACGCAAGCCATCCAAGAGAGCAATTGTATCATTATCGAAAGCAACACAACACTGAAAAGCAGTTTTCAACCGCATGCATAAAATAAAAGCGCTTCGAATTCGCTCGCACTTCACACCTTTGTACTCTTGATTGTCTGGATGTGAGTTATGGACTGATTTAGATGGTTATTCCCTTTGAAGGGTGTAATTTATTTCACGCTGTAGTCGGCCCTTGGGAGCGCGGATGCGTGTCGCTTATCACGTGCCGTCTGGTGTGTTGCGCAACAGGAGTATTTATTTTATTTATTTCTTTAGCATGCTTCCAAAGCCCGAGGGCATTAAAGGAAGGAGTGGTAAATAACAAATGTTTGCACAGTAAAAGAGAGAGAAAAGATATAACAAGTAAAGAAAAACATGTTAGCAAAAGGCTTCACGAATGGAAGTCTTGAAGCTGTCGATGTTGGTGATGGCGGCGATGGAAGCGGAAAGGCGGTTCCATTCTTTGCTAGTCTTCGGAATGAAAGATTCATTGTAGGTATTAGTCCGACAAGATGGCACACCAACTTTGCAGTTGTGGTCTGAACGCGATGACGCGTAGACGCGAGCGGACAAAATTGAAGGACGGCTTTTAGAGTTAGATTATAATGACAGATCTTGTGGAACAACGAAAGGCGAAAGCATCTGCGGCGGAAGATAGTTCAGAAAGGAAAGTTTTGCTTTCATTGATGATACGCTGGCAAGCCGAGAGTAATTTGATAGAATGAAACGAGCTGCGCGATTCTGGGCGGATTCAATATTTGCTGAAAGTGTAGTGTTTTCGGGGTCCCAGATAACGCATGCGTAATCTAATTTAAGGCGAACAAGAGTTTTGTATAGATGTATTTGTATTGACGAAAGTTCTCGGGAAAAATTCCGTCGTAAGTATCTCAGCATGCTGTTTGCGTTGTTAGTAACATAGTTAACATGTATGCGCCAAGAAAGAACACAACTGATGTGGATGCCGAGGTAGTTGTATGAAGTCACATGAACTAGTAGGATGCCGTCAAGAAAACACGCGCTGCTAAGAGTGTGGCCCCGTCAAAACATTCGCACGCTTTTACACTTCTTGATGTTGAGCCACATCATCCGTTTAAGGCCCCATGAAGACAAGTGGTTAAGATCTTGAAGTTCACGCTGATCAGAGTGTTGGGCAATTTTTTTTATAGAGGACGCAATCATCGTCAACAAGTTTTATGGATCAAAGCGTGATACAGTCAGCGAGGTCGTTAATGTAAATGAGAAAGAGTAAGGGTCCCAGCACAGATCCTTGTGGGACACCGGATGAGACGTGCGAAAGAGTAGACGAACAGTTGTTAGCAGTCCCAAATTGGGTGAGGGCAGAAAGAAAATCTTTAATTCAGTGGGATACCCTGGTGTCTAAGTTAAGCTTGCTTAATTTAAGGAGAAGTCATACGCCACGCCATCGAAAGTTTTATCGAAATCCAATAATATGCAATCAGAGTCGGAGCTGATGTCGTTATTTATAAAGAGATCATTAGTAAACGGTAATAGCTGCGTTTCCCAGGACAACATTTTCCTTAAGCTATGCTAGGAGTTAGCGAAGAAAAAAATTTCTTCTATAAATTTAAATAAATGAACGTACTCAAAAAGCCTTACATGGGATGCTTGTAAGTGATATGGGTCTGTAATTATCGGGCAGATGCATATTACCTGGCTTATGGACAGGAACCACATTCCCCACCTTCCTTTCACCGGGAATTATGGAGCACTCTAAAGATTGAGCAAACATGTTGCACAAGGTAACAGAGGAGTACGCTTCAGTCATTTTCAATATTTTTCAGGTAAGTGACTCACAGCCAGACAAAGATGAAATTTTAAGATTACTAATGAGTTTACCTATGCCTACAGAATCAGTGATTATGGGTTGCATAGGAGGAAAGTTACCTTCGTGAAAACATGGGAAAAAAAACTGGTGTGGCTCTACAGAAAAAAGAAACAAACGCATCGTTAAACACCGAGCAGCACGGTGGAGGAGGGACTAAAATGGTTATCGCGTGCCAGTTGGATAAGGCGATTCTCCGAGCCACTGATAATATTCCAAAACCTGTGCGGGCTAGTTTGCAACATTTCCGGTAAAGCAGTGTTGAAAAACAGATGCTGTGCATGCTCGATTCTGTTATTGTACTGCGTGCTTACTTGGAAATAGGTAGCCCAATAATCGGCGTTATTGGTTCGCTTAGCACCACGAATAAGACGTTTATTTTTGTTCAAAAGCCGTTTTAGAGCAGTAGTAAACCAGGGCGATCGTGGGTTAGAAATTATCTTTCGCTGTGGTAGCAAGCACTGGACTAAAGAACCCAGTTTATTTTTATAGAGGCACCAGTTTTCCTCAACTGTGCGCCTAGAAAAATCGCACACAAAATCAAGGAGGAATGATTGCATTTCGGCTATTACCGACGTTACATCTGCCTGACCGTAATCGCGAACCATTTAACGCTTTATTTTCGTATAAGGTCCTCGCTTTGAAATTGAAATTGAAATTGATTTATTCATTACAGGTTACAGGTTATAAAAAAGAATAATATACAGAAGGAAGTCCCATAGTCAAAGGCTGTATCGGGACCTCCTAAATTGATTTGATACAATTTGATACAACTGATACAATTTGATTGTAAACTGAATCGAGGAATGATCATTTATGCAAGGGAGGTAATTAAGTGGGCTAAATACGTCAGGCGTGTTCATCAACCCAAGATTAGGAATGTTGGAGACTGATACAGTGGTTCGAGTTGGTTGACGAACAAGTTGGCTTAGATTAAATTCATTACAGAGGCTCAGAAAATTAACGCACTCAGAAGAATTGCGGTTAAGAGTAGTAGCCTGATCGCGCCACATAATGGCAGGGTAATTGCAATCGCCCATGAGGAACAATGGCAGGCTGGGGAATCGAATGTTTACGCGGTTAAGTGCGTTGTGAAATTGATTACAAAACGACATGGATGCATTGGGAGGCCGACAGCTTGCGCAGAACAGAAATTCTCGATAGCGAGCTTGAACTCCCATACAAACTAATTCCAGAGGGGACGTAATAGCAAAAGGTGAAGAAACAAGCGAGTCACTGGCAGCAACCAGAGCGCCCCCTCCGGAGCGAATGTCATGGCCATGCCTATAAATAATGCAGGCCTTTTCGCAGTACAAGATTTCGCTTTCTTTTATTTCAGCCAATAGCCGTGTTTCAGTGAGGATGATGATGTCTGCTGAACAGGAATCGGCGACGGAAGATAAATCGGTTCGTTAATTAGTGACACTTGTGATATTCGTGAATACAATTGATAGGTTGCCGGTATTAGAGTGCGATATTTGCTTGGATGAGCTGGCAGTGGGCAAGTTTACTGATGTGTTAGCTGGAATATGGGATGTAACAGCAGGCCCGGATTCATAGACTCTGTTTGTAGCTGCGCCGTACACATTGGTTTTCTCTTTCACAACGAGCCTGTAATGACGAAGTGTGTAGGAAAAACCGCTTGCTTTATTAAATTCAATTATGTGCTTCCGTGAATGTCGCATGGCCCTGCAGAAATTTTCACCTAATGATACACCGGTACTCTTAAACTTTGCTCTTTGGGAAAGAATGCTCTTTTAATTTTGAAGATGCAAATTTCACGATGATTGGCCGCTAATTGTTTGCGACGAAATTGCCCAATCTATGTGCCCATGAATTACGTCCCTCTTGGATCTTCAAGTAGAGCTGGCGGCAAAGAAAATTGCGCACCTGCATTTCCGACTGTGCCCAATTCTCCGAAGTAGTGTCGACGATTCCATAAAATATTAGATTTTCGCCCCTCGAACGGTCCTAAAGATCATCAAGGCGGGACTGCAATGCGGCCTCTTCTTTCCTCACTGATTCAGCAACGATGCGTGGCACGTCAGTTCTCGACTGCCCGTGTTCTTCAACAGACGCTTCGACTGCGGCTACTCGAATTGTTAAATCGAATACCTTCGACGCAAGCGCTTCTTGGTGATTTCTAAGTTGATCAAGAGCATCCATTATTTCCTTATGCAGCGAATCAAACTTCTAGGAAAGAGCAGCAGCAGCAGAAAGCGCGTCATCATGAGGCTTACAACTTGGATGCAACTTAGCGGGCCCAGGAATAGACTCCACGTCGCCACACATTATTAAGCTCCTCACGACAAACACACATTCAGACATAGGTGCTCGCAAAGCTTGTCGACACGGGAGGAACAGCAAACAAACATTGCTAACTCGCTTAGGGTACAAGGACGTAGTACTACTAACCTTCACAAGAAGGGAGAGATGATTCCTGAGCGGCGAGCACATGGTGCCGCTCCCTCGCGTCCACTAAAGGCGGCCATACAGGCGATGCCAGTCGTTTATGAGGTCCTGTGGCGGTGCTGTCGGCAGTGATTCGTTTGTGCGGTAGTGGAAAGGAAGAACGATCGTGGCCCGCTGATCTTGATCCAGAAGTTCACGTGCGTTGATGTCAGAGACAGTTACCAACCGCACTAACGAGGGTGCAGACGTGGCTTCGGCTTTTAACGGTACAGGACGCCATGCGCCAAGCTGGACAATCAACTGCACAAGAAGGCAGAAAGGGTTCCTGAGCGACGTGCACGAGGCTGCCGTTCCCCCGCGTCCACTCAAGTTCACTCCCGTGTCCACTGACCATTATTGACCCAGAACGCGATTTACACATGCCCATTGGTAATTCCAGCCATGACCGTATCGCCTACGCTTAAACAGCATTTACGCAAACTACTTCTTTTCTTTCACAAATCGCAATTTATGCGACCACCACCACTGTGTAGGGTGCGCAAAAGACTTACATAACGTTCTGTGCGATTGCACGCGCTTTGCAGTCGCAGGGACCCATTCCTAAAAATTACTTTAAATTTAGTGACAGATCCTTCGAACTGCAATATATCCTTGGACCTTGGAGCAGCGCTGCTACTGCTCTGCGCGCAACGCATAGGCATTTTTTTTTCCCGGGACACCATGTTGAATGGCACACTGTAGTTTCTCAACGTGCATGATCGGACCTGTTACTTGTGCATGTGTCATGCGTGCACACTGCGTATGAGTTGGGCCTTTTTATGCATCACCTTTGTTACCCCAAGTAGCACGCTAACATGGCCAGACAGACATCTCAAGCGTACATTAAAATTGTGTTTCTGTCTTAATTACATTAGCTTAACAAAACTGCAAGTATACATTCAAACTATTACATATTCTGCCCTCATACGCTTTTTCCTCATCGTACAAGTGAGATTTCTGAACGCTTTCTTGAAAATGCTGGCGCCTCTAGAAGTTAGGTGATCACGCGATAAGGTGTCATTCGCTAAAATTTCACGTTACAGTACACGACACCTTATTGCCAGGCGCACCTTAGCTTGACCAAGTTATCCTTCATTTCTCTCCCCCCCCCCCCCTCTTACCCATTCTCTCTTGGCGCCCTGCAACGTTGACGCATAGACACTGAAAGCTGAAGATATTATCTTATGCGCCTAAGCCGTAGTGACCCACGCGGGTTATGCTTTAGTGTTACTTCGGTTACCGCCTGCTGTGAAGATCTATGCTCGTTTCGCCTTTCATGAATGAAGTAAAGAAATGAAATGAAAAAGAAGAACCACGTTAACTGCGTTCCGCGGTATTACACCCCGAACTACTGATTCATCAAATTTGCATTTGACCGGAAAGATAAGCGCCACTGCGCTCCTGAAAAAATTAATAATCAAAAGAAACCTGGAGGCCGCGAGGAGGAAAGTACGCTATAGCCTCGCCGTTGCCCAGATTGCCTGCGCACACGCGCTCGTATGCACACAGGCCCCTAATGAAGCGTAACTGCGCAACTCTTCTCCTCTCCTGCCGCACCCCCACCCCTCTCCCTCTTTAGTATGTGTCCCATTTCTTTAATATTTGTCAGTACGTGTCTGCCTTTAAACATCTCGCCACACTGCGCCCGGCATGCCCAATTTTGATGTACTCCCTTTCCAACTCTGGTATACAGCAAAAATCAAGAAAGAAAGAAAAATGAGATAGAGATAATGAAACTTCGCACTGCCGTTAGTGAATCGCACCCTACGGAGAGCTTATAAGCGTGTCGAAAAATGCCGCACTGCTTGCGCGGTCGTCTCTTTGATGAATATTCTCCAGCCGACTCAGCGGTGACTTCAGCGCCGTTTAAATATCCGCAGCTGCGGCAATGCGCTTGTTGAAGTGGGAAAAAAATTAAAGGAAAGGAAATAAATGAAAGGACGCCAACCAAACGGCACTCATTAGCCGGTCGGTCTGTGAACGTTTCGCGCAGCTTTAAGAGTCGGCGTGACGCGCGCGCACACGCGAACACAAACGCACAAAACATGCGGGAAAGCCGTATCCGCAGCGCGTGTCAGAAAACGGTCTGCGGGAGAAAGTTTTTGCGACGGCGAAACAAGTTGTGGAAATGAGAGGGCGTGGAGAGAGAGAGAGAGAGTTGGATAGAAGCGGAGGGGTTGCAGGCGACGAGAGCGGCCGAGCCGAAAACGACACTTTAATGACGTTACTTGTTTCGAGATCAGTGATTAGTGCTAAAGCCAGTTTCTAGCTGTTGCGCCGCGCAGTGAGACGAGGAGCGAGAAGGGGGTGCCGATGCCGACGGTTGCGTCTCGACTCACCGAGGGGCGCTGTTGAGAGGGAGTGAGCGGCGGGACACCCCCCGCGTGAGCTGGAAAATATTTCGGTCTCCCAGCCAGCTAAAGCGCCGGCAAGTGTAAGGCGACATATCTTTTTTTTCTGTAGCACCCGCCAAGGTCGCAGACAGCTTAGTTATAGGTTGGTTGCGTGGGAATTGCCATGGCATTCTCTTTGTCGTGTTTTCTGGAGCTCAGCTCGTTAGTGGATGACGAGTATGCTAAAGCTTGCGCTAATTAAATATAAACTCTTTCGGTTGCCAAGGCCATAGACGGTCGCGGCTTTTACGCCAGTTAGCAGCTGATGCATACGTAAACCTTAATAATTGTTTCTAACCCCTATTGATGTTGATTACTCTCACAAAATGGCCAACAATGCTGCAAATAACCTCACCCACAACTTGCAATTTTTTTTTATATATCTCGTATGGAGCGCTTGCCTTCACCGCGTTTGCCATTAGGTATGCGGCTGTATGGATGCCAAATGTATACTTTGTGTGCCAACAACGCCCATTATGATTGCATTCCTGTAATGTGTGCAGTGGTTATTTACGCATACTGTGGGCGTGGCGCTCACGTGCGGGTCTGTGCGCGCGTGGGCATGCCTGCGTGAACGTGTTGGTTGGCTTACTCATTATTTGCTTTATCGTTACCTTTACTTACGAGAGTGTCTGTCAAAATGAGGTGGAAGAGGTCATATTTATTGCTGTTCCGACGAGGCTATTGCCCGCAGAGTGGCCAACGAAGACGACGGTTGTCGGGTAGGGTTTCAACACGAATAGAACATGCAAGAAGCGAATGGTCTTAAAGCCATCATCACCATCATGTCCGATCTGTGAGGCCACAAAAATTAGAGCTCCTAGGCACCATGGGCATTGTGGCTGAGTGGCCGAATAAGCCATGGATGCGCGGGCAGCTCTTCTGGCCGCTTCTATAGTATCCGAGGTTACCCGAAATAATCCTCGTCGTCAGATACTGAAATTATGAAGGCTGGGCATTAAAAAGGTCGTGAACAAGAATTCTCCCCGTATATCGAAAGGAGCTTTGCGAATATCTTGGGATATCGTGGCCTGTCTTTCATGGAACGGCCACACATGATCTGTTTTTCTTCTATTGTACGAATCTACATGAACCTGAAAATACTAGCACTTATGTGCGCGCTAAAGCCAAGTCCTTAACTTTTCTACTAGACATGTTGCTTTAATTTGGTGCTAGTATTTCAATACGGCAAACATGAGCAGTAGCATTTTGCATTCTCGGGTTGTCTTCAGCTTTTCACCCAACTATTCACAGAGAGAGAGAGATAGAAAGAGAGCGGGAACCTCTGTGAACAGCCTCATGAACCCACGGTCTATTCGGCATGTCCCAGTAGCTTTCTGTGTCGCGTGCCACTTACACTTTTGCCGGAGCGATTTCTTATGCACGGAGGAGACATAAATCTAGGATACTCTTACACCCCTTTTGTTAGCGTCTCGCTGCTTCTTCGACGCTGACGCCAACGAAGGCAAATGGTTCTCTTCGTCCGAAGCGGATGGAAATTAATGCAGTCTTTCCGAGCATTGTGCCCGAACGGCTACTTCTTATTGATTCCGGGGCCTCAGAAAAGCCGGCCACTGGGGACGCGGCTGAAGAGACTCCTCCCGTTTCAAGTGCCCCCATTGTGCTCTCTCTCTCTCTCTTCGATTGCCTAATGTGCTATCTTCTGTTTTATGCAAGAACGCTGTCTTCGTTGAGCGAATCGATGTGTCTTGAAGTCAGCGGGCGTTCCAAAGCACTCCCTGTCATTTGTTTGTACTTCTTTTACTTTATTGGATTGTCCTCGTGCTTACTGTCTTACAGACCGCTGCTCTACAACATAGATGAACAAGCTATCCTTTTCTCCATACGCGAAGCGCAGGCAAGCGACTCCTTTTTGGTGGGAAAATGGTGTGCATGATAGTGTGCGTGCATGTGTGCGCGTGTGTGCGTGTGTGTGCGCGTGTGAGAATTTTGCCGGGAGAGATATGAAACTCTCCTGTAGTATATTTCTGTGCGCTCAAGGCTGTCGGAATAAATTCCGTAGGCCCTAACGACCAGTGCGACAAGAAAACACTCTTAAGGGCGTAAATGTGTAAACATTTTTACAGTGTCTGAGAGCGTTGAGCATTGTCATTGGCTCACATGGCACGCTGCATGTTGCAGAAGTGTTTGTAGAATTCTGGGGCTGTACAGGTCAAAACCACAATAGGCTTATGAGTCACGCCATAGAGGCGGACTCCGGAATAATTTTGACACCCTGGTGTTCTTTTACGTGCACCTAAATCTAAATGCACGAGCGCTTTTGTATTTCGCTCCAGTCGAGATGCGGCTGCCGCGGTCGGGATCATATCCGCGACTTCGAGCAATGTCGTAGCTGCAAAGCTACCGCGGTGGGCACACAAGTGTTGAGTTGACGTGCGACCGCTTCCGTAGTGTCGTCTAGACCCTACGGTGATTTAATGTGGCTTTGCATCTGCACGCCCTGCTTCAGCTGTCCGCTTGGCAAATTTGCGTGGTGTTTGTTTCTCAGAGATAGCAGAAACGCACAGTAACGTAACTTCAGTTTGCCCCCAACCGCTGTTTCCTTGCCTTCTCGCCTCGCCTTTTCCTTGTAACGCACTTCCCCGTGTGTGGGAACTGCGAGTGAGAAGTGGCAACGCCGTTATTCGCGCGTTTCGCTAGTACGCACATTCTACCCATTCCATGCCTCTCCTTCCTGCCCCCTCTCTGCCATTATATCTACCTCTCCTCAGGGCTTGCAAGTTAGTAGAAGTGCAAGCGCTGCAGTTCCTGCAATGATTGTGCGGGCGGTGAGGGGGGGGGGGGGGGTCACGGATAATTGCAGTTGTCAACAGGCTAATGTGACGACGCCCAAGGTGCTGCAGAGGGCATCGTGCACATGCGACGGGATGATAATGACCAAACGAATTTCTCACGTCGGCTTTCCTCTCTGACACGCTCCTTCCGTGTATATACACGCTGAGAACCACCCTGACGCGGCGTGCAAGACACCAGTAGCAGCAGCAGCAGCAGTAGAAAAGTGTAAGAAAGAGGCAAAGAAAGCTTCGATTTAATATTCTCCGGTAGTCTTTCTGCGAACAAGTATACCCTTAAAGCCGCAGTGGTCGAGTTGCATGCACTGTTGAATCGGCACGTTTTGTCATGAATATGCGGTTGCATTATCTTACAGTATACAGCACAATGGATAGGTTAGGGAGCTCCCAACAGTATTGGTTAACTACTGCTATCATAAATCGCAAAGAATAAATTAAGGTTAAACGTATCATGATTTCTTTTTCCTTCCAGGACATTGAAAAACAGTCCGCGAAAAGGTACTAACGTAGGTCTCAACTTAGAGACCAGAGATTTGAGGCATCTAGATACAGTGAATTTTAGATATCACGCAATTTCTCTTCACAGCAATGCAGATAATTGTTCTCGAACTTACTCGCTCTAAGACAGACGTCCCTTGATTTAAGCATATTGCGCACTATATCAAAAGGAAACACTGTAAACACAAACTTCATTCATTCTCAAACAAAATTGTTATTATTATTTTTTACTTATGTGAGCGGATAATTTTAGGCGCCTGCGACCGACACATTGTTTTATCACGTTGGCAAGTGGTTCCGCCCGAATAGTATTAGTTAACCATGATTACGCAGTCGACTCTATTAAATCGCACAGACGTATTATTGTCATTGTTATCTTCGCCGATGTCTTCCATTGTAGATTAAACCAGTCAGCTTCAGCGCACACCTTTCAGATGTAAAGCAGAAAGGCAAAGTGCACGGCTTTTCAAGCCGCCTACTTCAAGCTGAGTCACGGGGGCGCAGGCTTTGGCGTTGTATAACTACCCTTAAGTTGACGCCAGACGAAATATTTGTTTTGAAATTTTCACACGATAAAACATTGTGCAGTGTCTTTACAGCAAAAGCGGTTCGCAACGCGGAGATTACTGATTGAGAGAGGCTTTGTTCACTTTAATAAGCAAACTGACGTTTCATGTTCAGTCGCTGGTACAGTAGAGGATTATCGAAGAACGCCAGAGACCCCCCCCCCTCCCCCCCTTCCCCTCCCATTTCAAGAAAAGCATAACTCGTAACGTTTCGCGTTTTCCTCGAGCCTGGCCCGATACTAGCGGAGCAGCGCGGAAGTCTGCAGCAACACCATTTCTCGCGATTTGTTCGGCATACTGTAATGCCATCGTGTCTCACCAACCGCGCATTTTGTTGACTAAGCTCCTTAAAGTATGTTCACCGAAAAAAAAAAAAGAGAACTTCACAAGCGTTGCCCTCAAGACGATTTTCATCTCGTTAGCTTAGAATCCCGTCGACAGTTTCCCGTTTCTTTTCCTGCGGCACAAAAAGATGCTTACGCGTCTATCCGATTTCCCCGCTAGGCGGTTTTCTTCAGATTACTCAACTGCAGCGACCTTTTTTTGTTCTCGTCATGTTAAAGGGGTGTATAACAACTCGAGACGAACGCGTTCTGTGTCTCTCAACTTATCGTAGTCCACTGATCGCTACAAGGTACGAAATACGGCGCATTATCTTCGCCTTATTGTTTTATTGAATTTTTTTTTTCACTTCCACGTGTTTCCGTCCTTTCCTTCTTCGCTATATCTACGTAAGACCAGTATCTGTCAAATTACATGGGACAGCAAAGGAAAGCTGTCTGCGCGACTTCTGAATCAACAACACAGTTCCACGCTTCTTATGAAAGATAGTCTTCTTTATCATCCTGCAACTTTAGACAAATCAGGTCATTGAAGGCTATCCGCGGGAACGGCAGGTGGCTTCTTCCTGTGTTTATGTTTGTTCGTACCAACGATCAAGACATTAAGGAAAGCAGATCCCATCGACCGATTACGTGCAAAGCTGTCTGGCAGTCTGGCAGATTTTTATTTATTCGTAAGTGGTCATCGTGCATTATTTATGCGAAAAATATTAGTAGTCTTCAGCGTTTGCTCGTATATGCTCGATTATTTTCGTGCACCTTTCGATGAATTTCCCTCTTTCTTTATATGCGAAATTTTTTTTTTTGTTCTTAAGCGACTGCAGTACTACGCAAGATCAAAATAGGTGCGCTTTGCCTATGTACTGCCCATCTTATTGTCATGCTTGCCTCATGATATCCGCGTTATATATTGTACCCTCCGGGCCTTTACGCAACGTAAGATGGGAAAGATACAGAACAAGAATTGTAAAAAAATATTAGAAGTAAAACAACCGATACGTACATCACAGCAAAGCCAGTCAGAGAACGCAAACGGAGAATGAAAAATGGCAAATACCGGCGCGGCTTTATTGCATTTGATTTGATTCTATGACCTAACTCCTGTAAAGAAGCAGGTGTTGGAACAGAATGGGGGTGTGTACTACGGCTGTAGAAAGAAAAAAATACATTGGCGCTTGACCCTGACGCTGTGTGTAAAGCAGCGAATTATAGCATTTCAGCTCGTGACATTTTTTTAAAATGCCAGGAAACAATTCGCACACTCTTCACGTAGTCTGAAAATGCACGGGATCTGACAGCTTGAAAATCTATCCGGCAAACCTCATCAGACCCTCTTCAGTTGTGCCTCTTGGCGCTAAAACAAGCTTGCCACTATCATCTTAGTCTTTAGTTGGATAGCAAGAAAGCGGACTTGAATAACTATAAAAAATGCTGCCAGTAGCCGTTCCCTCTAAAGGAACAGCTTAGTTTCTCTACCAGGACTTGTTCTATCACAGAAAGACAGCATATAAACTAATTTCTCTTCATGACTCTAAATTTATCCGCAAGATATTATGCAGTCGCCTTCCCGTGACATAATGTCTCGCTGCACAACTCGAAGTGGCATACGCCTAGAAAAGGTGATATTCAAGACGATGCATTTGATCGGTTAGACTCGATGTTAAGTAGATGATTCGAACATCTTGAAATGTCCAGCACAACCCAGGTGGCCGAACGGAATCTTCTTATGGCTGTTCATTTCCCCATCGTTCACTGTGTCTAAAGGCATGTAGTCACTTGCCTTAGCTTTCACCACGACGAGCTGGCAACATGTAATTGACTACGTAGCAAACACTCTACGAAATGACAAATAACTTCGAGAAACTAAAGTGCCGGAAGCGTGCATGAAGGCAGCGCATTTTTCTTTCATTGTGATAGCAACTATATGGGCACTCCAGGCACATTTTTCTCATCGTCGTTGCCGTGATGCTACGCATAAAGTCCCAGGGCGATAACACCGTCGCCGCGCGCTGTAAGCTGTAGGTGCGAGTGAAAGTGTGCGAAAGTGAGGCGACAATCGCGACTCAGTCTCGTGCGCGCAAGGGAGGAAAGCGGAGAGAAAGCGCACCCTCTTCCGTCGCGCGCAAGGAACCGGGGAGGGAGTGTGGCGGTAGGAGGGGGTTTAACTTCGGCAGCAACTGCGTATGATCGTATGACGCAGCCGCGCGCGGTCGCGCGGGCTGTATTTTGAAAGCGATCTACTTTGGCGGCAGAGTCTAGGTGGGCTGACGGCTCGCAGCTTTTTGTGTGCTGTGTTCTCGCCGCTGAGTTCGCGGTGAAGCGATAGACAGCACGAAGGTCACTTCGCTCGCTGCTGCTGTTGCGCTTCCTCACGCCAGTGTTTTGACAGCGAGTGTCCGCGGTCATCGCGTGTGATATGTGCAGGTTTGCCTGTGCCCTCTGATACCGTGCTTCTTAATTTGGTTAGTAAGCGAGTGTTTACAGCTTTATACGGCCAATAAAAGTGCTAATCTTACTTATCATGGCTATCCACCAATTTGCTATCGCAACCAAAATCTTCGCCTTTCGGGCGAAACTGACTTTTTTAACGTGTAGGAGTGGCTTTATCATGGGTGATGCCGGGGCTACTCCTCTTGGCTTTGCCAAAGAGTACAAACCAAAGTTAAGCCCGCTCAAACAAACATACAAACGCGACAGAGCAGTAAAATAAGTGTAAAAGAAAAAAACCAGTGCACGCTAGCTGCAATAGCCTTCTATTCTTAAGAGGAACAAAAGAGCTGCTTTCGAAGTCACTAAAATGGCCACCGATCATGTCACAGCCGATAAAAAACTGGACTATTTATTATGGAGTGTCAACACATCATCTTAGACAGTAGAAACATATTTTTTTTTTTTTGCATGAAATCTCATCGTCTGCTTCTTGCTCTTCTTTATTTACTGTGCTAAAACAGTATCTATTTCTTTCCAATATTTTGGAAGTGTCTGAAGGAAATGTTTTTTTTAGTTCATTTTCAATATCTAAAGTTTTAATTTCTAGCGGCAACTCGACGGCCACTTGGTTCTAATACCTATAAAGTAATTATTCCTTATTTGCTTATTTACGCATTAGGTTACAGTGATAGCTGTGATGGGCTCACTGTTCCTTGGTCGTTTTGATGCCCGCTGGTGTCCTGTGGTGTCGTTAGGGAGTACCGAATGCTTTGCCACTAAGAAGAAATAATTATTAATCTGTCTCGAAAATTCGAACTTACGATTACCAACCGCTTGGCAATCCAGTGTTCTGCATGTAGATGCTACAGCAGCGGAGAGTACTGCTCCCGGAGAGCGCGATTGCGTAAGCCGCTGCCATGAGTGGCTAACGGCTGCTCAACACCTGTGTGCTGTACAGAGCTGGCGTCCGCGCCTTCTTCGTGCTCTAGCATACCGCCTTCCCAGTTGCGGAGGTGGTCCACAATTAGGTTTCGTTCACTCAGCTACTTCTTAGGTTTACCGGGTCGCGCTAACGTCGTCTTCTTTTCTTCAAGGACAGCGTGAAGCCTAATAACGGGGTAGCTAAAATAACTATTTGAGACAATCTGAAAAAACTTAGCATTAAGACGCCGAAGGGTTGTTTCAGTAAGACAAGTGTCTAAGTTCAGATAAATGAGAGAGGAAGAAAAGCCGAGCCTTTCCACTTCACCACCGGCAGGTGCAACTTCCTCAAACGAATGACACTCCCACCTCTCTTACGTCACCAAAGATTATTAAGGCTGCCTGCAATTTCCTGTGAGAGACAACTGCTCTTTTTTCCTTCTTATTCGCATATAAATTTTACTGCAACATTTAGATATTCTGACCTGCATACCAGCAACAATCGACGTTTTATTTGACAACTACGAGTTACTATTTTCATTTCATCGTATTTTCCTCACAATATCCACCGACGATTACGATACTCCCTAATGCGAAATTTGAGGGCAGATGTACACGTGTTTTCATTTCGCGATATACTGGCTGGCGTGGACAATCTGTCTCGTTCAACAAGTTGCAAACAGAGCGTAATGTGGCGCGACTGCCTCGCTAATCAGGAGATCGTAACAGGGAGCGTGTGAGTCATCCGTGCGCGCGATGCATAGCAGCAGTCGCAGACATACCTCCGTTCATGCAGCGCTTTTTTTCCATATGGTATCCGTGGCGTCCTCGGTGGAGAAACGACGCGCGCTACTCTGGCGCCATCTCGTAGCCATCATCGCCGCAAAGCCCATCTTGTGCGGCACTACGATTTTCTTCTTACGCTTTGGCCATGCTCTGCTCCTCCACTTCCTCCTCGCAATCTCCTGGCTATCTCAGCCTTTCATCCAAGCTCCGCGTTCGCTCTTTCATACTTCACTGTGCTCGTTCGCTCGGTTACGAGGAGGCTGAGGGACGACGCCGATGCTCGCCGCAGGAACGGGCGCCTAAGAGCTGCTCTCTAAAATAAAAGAAGACTGATAACACTAACGATATTTTCGCCGCCCGATTCATGGCCGTTCCCCTAGTGTGGGTTGTGCCATTTTACCAAGTAACAAGAACAAGAATACTCAGCCGCACCTAGGAATGTCCCTCCAACAAACACCGCACGAAACAGTCTATGGCTTACTGCTCAGTATATCGCCGCGTATCACATGAGTGCTTCGCGTTACAGGCGAAACTGTCGTTTATCTTTATGCTTTTTGTTTTGTTTTGTTTTATACGCGCAGGTGCGTCAATGCGAAGCAAGAAGAATAAATTATTTCATCTGAAAAAAAAAACTACAAAGTTTCCTTTATTTTTACTTGCCTTTTATTTATTATATCATATCTAATATTATCATGACCTTATTTTGGTCAGACTGCTGCCGTTTTCACAGGTGCTGAGCTTCCATCATACATAATTTGAACACGCGAGAACAGCTTTTTTGCTTCTTTCGCCGAGTGTGCAGGATATTTCTGGTTTGGATGTCTCGCACGTGCTAGCTTCACGCTTCTTCCTTCCAATGCCATTCGATGCTTGCTCCTTACAGCCCGCGTCTGTTAGCGTTGAAGCCGCTGTGTAGTGCGCCTCCATTATTCGGGTAAAATATGACGGTAGCTTAAATGTGCACATGTGTCCAAGATTCGCCATCTTCGCTTTTAAGAAAACCGTGGCAGCAGCTAAGGCAGCAACGGCAAATGTGGTCATACCGCCCTTCCAAGGCCTAACTAACACTGCGATCAGCCGGATATTCCGCACGCGATGTTCAACGAGCCGTGAACTAATTACCTCTTGAATGGAGCGCCCGACCATGCGTGAAGCTGCCTATACGCAAACCCGGACGTACTTTATCTATACTCTGCCCTCATGAGCCATAATTTGGCTGCGCAAACACAGGCGAGACCCGTGGTGACCTCATCCCTCGCTAGCTGGAAAGACAGAACCGGGGAAGGCTGAATGGGAGGCTAACCATGGGTCGCGGGAGATTAACCGCGTGTCCCGAAATCCTACCTGGCGCACCGCACCACTAATCCTACCAGCCTTGATGCGACACCACGGCTCGTTGACTTCATCTCTATCACGTCCATATAAAAGGGGCCCACGCGAGAAGCTCATGAGCTACGTGGCAGCCATCAGCTACACACTCGCTACGTATTATTATTATTATTATTATTATTATTAGTAGTAGTAGTAGTAGTAGTAGTAGTAGTAGTAGTAGTAGTAGTAGTAGTAGTAGTAGTAGTAGTAGTAGTAGTAGTAGTAGTAGTAGTAGTATAGCTACGCGTGTTATTATACTCATTCGGTTTCCTCATTCCTGAGCTAAGAAGTCAAGAGCTCGATGCAATAGCAATACCACGAAATAGTCATCGTACTTTATTTCTCCACTCTGAGGTTGCTGCCTTTCCTTCCTTGGTTTATACGATATCTGAGAACGCGCACATAATTACTATTTACATCGAAACGAATCTAGCCCGCTCATCTATAAGCAGCGTTATCGATAACGGTTTCCGTCTGTCAGGCTTCACTATTACACAGTTTTAGAATAGCGTTTGCAACGAAACGTAAACGCATTGCGTACGCAAAGAAATAGCGCCGTCGTCACTGCGTATGCTCCGAACGGTATTGGTTTTCCGTGGTTTACGTGCTCTATGATAACGTGCGTTATTTTGCGATTTAAAGTTCGTAATGTTTACGTACGCTAAGAAGTAGCGTTGTGGAACATGGCGGCACCCATGGCTCCCGCTTCAGCGTCAATTCTCGTGATGGCTACATTCCCACGAGGGTTGACCGCCAATAACTATTGAAGTGAGCGTTCGCTTTCTCTAAACTCAACGGAAATGTTAGTTACTAGCGCATAGCGCGTCCAATTTCTGAGATCGTTCGGCGATTCCAGCGCCCATTGGCCTGACGAGACGCGTCCGCATATCAAGGACAGCGGCCGTGTTCTCAAACATTCCACTTCGGTCATACAATTCACTTCGGTGAACAAATCGGATGACGTAGCTCATCCAATTTTGACAGAGCAACCAATCAGCGCCCGCCTAACGGCGAACTATCGCCGAGGCGATAATATTGCCTAAGTGGATCATTTCAGAATCTGGCTCCTGGATGGTCACTAATGGATTCTCCTGGCGTGGATACGCTTGGCACAAGGCACCAGATGGACCTTGTTTTATGACGTCTTCCTTACGTATGCGTTCCCGTACGGTAAAATAAATGTATGGAAGGGGCGCGCACCGTAACGTCTCGCAAAGGTGCTTATGTTCAGAATAGCGACAAACGCTATTCTATAGTTGTCTATTGAGAAAGACATCATTAGGCTCGTTGGTTACATCTCTAACCGTCATTGGTCTTATGGTTGTTGGGACACTAGTCGAATGCAAAGGTTTTTAAATGACGGTAAAGCTAATAATGGTTAGAGTGACGGAGTCGATAAAACGTAGATGATGTTGACGTTGATTCATTTTTTAACGTTCTTAGCGCCAGTATCTTAAGCACGCGCAGGGCTGGTAGCCACACTGCTTGACGCAAATGATTATAGTATTTAGAGCACATGTTTATTCGTTTTTGAGAAGTCTGTTATAGCTCTTTCTTTGTGGCGGCCGCGGCACCGGGAATTTCAAGTATATAAGACTTGTACGTGTGCTGATATGAACAATACCAATTGGCCTCCAGCGTTATTGAAACCGCGACTGGACATCACATGACGGAAGAGTTAACATTTAAGGGGTATACATAATTCATATGTCTGATAACATCCTCAACTACAGAAACAACGACCATATCATTGCTAGCTGGTTCACAAATGGAGGTCGAAAGTGGAGGAGGTGTCCCTAAATTTTGCACAGGGGTTCATACTAGGCAAACACAAGATTTCTCAGATTTCTGCGGTTTTTGCTAAACGTAGACCAAAGTTACGGGCTTTGGCGTCCCAAAGCTACTAACAGCTGGTTATGAAAGACACCGTATAGAAGACCCATCGATATGTAATCGCTGTGCCCGAGACCGTATTCTCAGAAACGGAGCGTCACAGAACTGAACTATACCGGAGTTGGTCGCAAAATTGTGCATATTTTTCCAGCGCTTAAATTGAAGCTTACTAAGTCCGCACGAATCAGGTCAATCAAAATACAATATCGTTCCCGGATATGGCGGTAAGGCGAGTGCCGAGCACAATGCACGCCGCAATTCTTCCGGGAAGCAGGCTATCGCCCTGAGCCACTAAATGTACAGCACCCTAGAACTTTGCGATATATGCTTCGAATGAAGAAAGAACAACGCGGAACGGAAAGGCCAGGAGGTGACCCGCAAGTAGAACCCGCATACAGGGATTTGCAGCAGCAGCTTCAGAAATACCGTATCATTTGCTTTTACGAGCTCTCGCGGCGGCGTCCTCCTAGACGTCGGCGCGGGAAGACTGCGAAATCGGTGTTCGTGGAAATGGCTCCGCCGCTCGGCGTCCAATACCCTGCGCAGCTCGACAGACGAGCGGCGCGATAAATCCCCTCGCGGATTAGACAGATCCAGCGAGAAGAGGCCCACGAGCGCGGGACCAGCGCTGTCGCGATCGTCCCGGATTACACCGAGAGTCAGTCGGTGGGGGCCGGCAGTTCATCCCGCGCGTGTCTTTGGTGGGGGGGAAAGAAAGCCACCGTATAACGCATCTGATTGACGCGTTGGAGACGGCGGGGGCGACAGGCGCGTCTCCGGTTGTCGTGTGAGCGCACTTGTTCGCTTCCGCTTCTCTGTCCTTCTTGTTCCTCTTTGCGCCGAGAAAAAGATTATCCTGACAGCGCCTGGGATATCGTCTAAAGTGTTCGAGTTGGCGTCGCTGAAAATACGAGAGCTGCGACTTTATTTTAGTTTTCTATTTTTTTTCGTAGTTTTCCTCGCTCTCTCTCTCTGTCTGTTTATCCATTATTTTCATTCTTGATGCTTCGCTTCGAGATTTCACGCGCAACTTGACCATTCGTGCTGCATTGGCACCAAAAATCTACCCTGTGCCCGTTTCTTGAGAATCCTCAACTTTCGTGAATTTTAGACAGGTGTCTTGAAACTTTTATCCGTAGTGCACAGTGGCAAGTCGAACAGGCTAATCCAGGTTCTCTGCCCCAAATGACACGCCAAATTGTCGTCCTCGCAAAATCCGCTAACCAAGAAATTCTGGAGGCAACTATTCATATATGCACGTACCATTGCGCGCATTAGCCTGCAGACCACAGGAGCAACAAAAGTTTGTCTACGCAGCCATGCAGCCTTAAATTTGAGCGTTCACTGCATACTCGTGCATTCAGGCGCTCTATATTAATTGTGTAATAACGAACGTATTATACAATCCTATATAGTGCGCTGCGTTTAATACCTTGAAATTTTAATTAGCACACGGTAAAGTTGACGCACAGCCTATAGCTGCGTTTTTATGCACTAGGCGGGAGCGTTCAGTTGTGGATCACACAGCAAACCAATTACGAATAGTTAATTAAATAATTAATTTACTAATAATGTCTTATTCAAATATTATTCTGTTGTTCTTTGTTGTTTTTCAGTTTTTTAAACAAATGTACTCTCCATGGCCACAGATAAAGGTGACTAAGTTGTTTTAGTTTTCATTGCTTCGGAACTGTTTTTTGTCATTACAGTGATAAACTGCGCGTCTGAGGCTGCGGAGGACAAGTTTCTCACGCGGCACTTGTTGCCTCCGAATTCTGGCTCGTGATTGTGCATGCAAGGCAACAAAAAAGTGAATCATGATCATCATCATCATCATCGTCATTGTCGTCGTCATCATCATCATCATCATCATCCTATTTTTACGTCCACTGCAAGGCGAAGGCCTCTCCCATTAATCTCCGATTACCCATGTCTTGCGCTAGCTGATTCCAACTTGCACCTACATATTTCCGAATTTCATCCCCCATCTCATTTTCTGCCGCACACGACTGCGCTTACCTTTTTGACACCCATTGTGTAACTCTAAAGGTCCACCAGTTATCCATACTACGCATTACATGGCTTTCCCAGCTCCATTTTTTTTCTCTTGGTGTCAACTAGAATATCGGATATCCCACCTTGATCTCTGATCCATATCACTCTCTTCTTGTCATTTAACATTCTGCCTAACATTTTTCACTGCATCGCTCTTTGCGCGGTATTTAACTTTTTCACGAGCTTCTTAGCTAACCTCTAAACTAGTGTTCCGTGTGTTAACAGCGGTAGGAAGCAGTGATATTACGCCGCTCATTTCAATAACATTGCTTAGCTCCCACTTAGGATTTGAGAATGCCTGCTGTATGCACTCCAACCCATTTTTATTGTTATCTCAATTTCCTTCTTATGAGTTGTCCGAGATAAACGTTCTCCTGCACAGACTCGAGAGGCTGACTGGTGATCATGAATTCTTGTATCCTCGCCAGGCTTCCCTTTGTCGTCTGCATAATAATCTTCAACCCTACTTTAACATTATTGTATAAAATATCCAGCAAGATGATTGCCAATAAAATTAGGGAAGCACTTGATTTCCATCAACCAAGAGAACACGTTTGGTTCAGGAAATTATATTCTACAAAAGATTACGTCCATCATCGTCATTCAGATAACTGAGATACCTGCGCACTACAATCAGCCTCTTTATATGGCTTTCCTAGATTATAAAAATAAATTTGATTCAGTACAGATACCAGTAGTGAAGGAGGCATTGCGTAATCGAGGAGTACAGGAGACATACGTAAATATCTTGGGAAATGTCTACAAAGATTCCACAGTCACTTTAATTCTCCAGAGGAAAAGTGGGAAAAGTACCTGTCAAGAAAAAGGTCCGGCAAGGCGACAGTCTCTCCTCAATGCTTTGTTTGCAATGCAATGCAATGTTTAGAAGACGTATTCAAGCTATTACATTTGGAAGGCTTAGTAGTGAGGATCAACGGCGAATATCTCAACGACCTTCGGTTTGAAGATGGCATTGTCCTGTTCGGTAACACTGGGGATCAATTGCAGTAAATGATTGAGTACCTCAACCGAGAAAGAAAGAACCGTGTATTGCGGGAAATATCGGAGAACTTTTCTCTCCTCGGAAAGGCGGATATTCTGAAAATTTCGATATCAGCCGGTGCACGTGCAGTCGGCACGTCATTCGTGGAACGCGTTTCCACGAACACTTGTCATTTAGCCTCACGCGAGACGCTACGACGTCAACAAATCGGAAGTTCGTGGCACCTTTAAGTACGTCAGGGCAATAAACCTGAATGAAGATGCTTCAAACGCTGACACGTCAAAACTTCTCCACACCTTACTTCATGAGAAGCGTGTTGAACTCGCGTCAGAGCTACACCTCTGCAGATCTGACCAAGTAGGTAAATATCTGATGAAGAATCATGCATTTTCTAGAATTCTAGTGTTTTTCGCTTCCTTCTATTCTTTAAAGAAATCTAGAGATTTCATTATGGGCAACCAGCGCTGAAGCTTCGCGTGCCAATAGCAGCGCCGTAACAGGCAGTCCAGCGAGCGCTGGACGCTGTTTACAGCAACACATGCTACGATTTTGCGTCTGCGAGTTCGCCGTTCATCTTTGAAGCACAGGTGTCCAGCTTCTAACCTGTCTGGGTACTGACGTGCTAGAACGTAGCAGCCCATGCGCTCCTCGCAACCCGTGTGGCCATGGACAGAGCCCCACTGGGCTCAGCAGCCTAAGCAAACCTTAGTACAGGAGCGTCAGACTCTCCAGTGTGCCTTGAATAGACTGGATGACAGGCCATTTAAGGAAGCAAAGATCTTGGGAGCCTCGCCTCACAGTTCATTAGCCCAGAAAGTAGCTCGAGTGCCTCTTCGCTACCTGAAGGCAACAGACTTGAGTGCCCGACTATATACACCCTACACCTAACTTAGTGCATGTGAAAGTGCGGTATAGACCCATGTTTTCTCTCTCTCTCTCTATCTCTCTCTCACTCCCCATTACCCTCCCCCCATGTAGGGTATCAAACTAGACTCAGTCTGGTTAACCTCCTTGCCTTTCCTCTCTCTCTCTCTATATATATATATATATATATATATATAGTACAGGCGCGCGTCGGTTATCGTCAAATATGCCGTGCAATCTTCGTGGCCTCCCTTCCGGACGGTGTCAGCATGTTTCGGTTACACACTCAAGCCGCCGTAGCGCCACCTCGCCAGTGCTGGCTCTCTATAGTTTTAATTAAGCAGCAACTTTGCCTTGAGCGATTCATCATGTTGGTTATCTAAACATAGCTTGCATCTTTTGCAAAGGAACAGCGCTTAAGAACGGGACTAGGTGTGGACGGCAGGCGCGAGTGCTGACTAGCAGCCATACTGTTTATTCGTGTAGTGAGCGGCTACATATATGCCGCCATCACCAAGAGCGCGGCAGCATCACACGTTTACATTTCGCGATCGAGTTATGACAACTCCTTCCCAAAGACAACTGATTCACTGACGGATTTGCAACCATACCTGTGGATAGCCGAAGCTTCAAAAATGTCACGTGTTCTCTGTTCCTCTGTTCTTAATATCTTTTAAAGATGATGAATTTGTTATAGTTTTGAAGGCATTGGCACTCACCCACGTGACTAGACAAGTGGCTACAAGACCACTTATCAAGTAACCACTCCATCGCGAAGTGTAAACGTGTCATGCTCCCGCGCGCTTGGTGATTGCCGCGTATATGTAGCCGTTGACTACACGAATAAACACTATAGTGTCTAACATAAATACTGAGCGAGTGCCTTTCGACTACCTTGTCCTTTTTTAAAACACGGTTCATTCGCAAAAGCATGTACTAACCGGCCCAAATTGTCTCATTTTGTGGCAAGTTTTGTGTATGTGCTCTGTGACATGCACTGTGCGTAACATTTCACTTTTCGTCATTCACATCTGGAATCTCCAGGCAGCCCTCTCCAGGATGCGTTAAAGAGCCCTTCCCTCTGGTTCTCTCTCTCTCCTCCTACTAGCTAGCTTTCGCATCTGCAAACATTGTCCAGAAACTGCGTGTATCGATCAGTAAACACTGTTCGATAGCAATGGCTATCACATTCACAAGTTCTTTTTTTTTTTTTTTTTACAAAATGCTGCTGTCTACAGTAATCTTTACTTAGCACACATTCATTGTGAGGCTATATATTAATTTGTTTTAGAGCGCAGCGCTTAGACGACCGTTCGTGCGGCGAGCGTCGGCACCGTCCGTCGGCGTCCTTGTAACCGAGCGAACGAGCACAGCAAAATGATGAAAGAGCAGAGCGAACGCGGAGCGCGGATGAAAGACGGCGATAGCGAACAGAGCGTGAGGAGGAAAGCGGAGGAGGAGGCTATGAGAACAAAAGTGCAGTGCCGCAAACGACGGGCTTTGCGGCGACGATGGCTACGAGATGGCGCCAGAGTAGCGCGCGTGGTCGGTATGGAAACAAAGCACTGCATGAGCAGAGGTCTCTTTGCGGCGGCTGCTGTGAATCACGCTCACGCGTCACGACTAGCTTGGCCGTCGCTCCACACTCACACGTCAGCCAATATATCGGGAAATGAAAAGACGTATACAGCTGCGCTCAAATCTCGCATTAGGGAATATCGCAATCGTAGATGAAATTTTTAATAAAATATTGTAATAACTAATGTCCCATTTAGTAACGGTACTCGTGGAAGCTGGATACGACATCTCCACCCGTTATTTAGGCCTCATACCTCAAATGACATTGCCGGCAATGCTAGTTAAATTAAAACGGGCCTTCTCCTAATAAAACAATGGGCGTTTCGTAACGGGAGAATAAAATAACAGAGAAACGCACGACCGATTGGCCACTGCACTGTTCATCCTGGAGCGGGCAAGCATAAACACAATGTTTGATGCAGGAACATTGAAACAGAAATGTAAGTGTCGGCAAATACGTCTGTTCTGAAAACTCAGGTCTCAAATATACTGAAAACACAAAAGGTCCGAGGAGAAAATCCTTCATAAGGATATTAAACGCCTTATCTTTAAGTGCCTCTGTGTACGATCAGACGGTTCGGGTCTTGCTTGCTGCTTTTTTTTTTTCTTTGTTTGACGCCATTATCCATTCCAATACCGCAGGTAAACAGGTAAAGCGTCCCGTTTTTCTCGCTTGATTCAAACGACACTATACGCCTTTTTGCTCCCTCTTCCTTTTTCTTCGGAATCTTCTTTCCTCTCCTTTCAGCCTCAAATCCGCTATTCTCGGCCGCGCTTCTTACCGCTTCGGTCTCCAAATTAAACGCAACTCGTCCGCGTCAGCAACTTCCGCAAGAAGATATACCTGAGGCTGTTTTCTTTTTTGTTAACGTCTCACCTACCCATTTCTACGCTCCCTCTTTCATCCTCCGCACAGCGTGTAACTTCAGACAAAAAAAGAAAGAAAGAAAGGAGGAAAGGAGAGAAACGCTCAGCATGCACAAGAAGACACGCAATTCTCTGCGAATTTTGCTCAGTCGCACACCTTCTCCGTACTGTATATATACCTTGTTACACGCCGTTTTTCTTTCTTTTTTCTTTGTTTCTCTTTTAAAAGCGTGCGAGCTCGAAGAGCCGTGGCAGTGGCGTGAAAAACCGAGCGGTCGTATTTGCAAATGAGAATTCTCTCGCTCTTCAAGCGGCCGTCCGAGGCCGGCAGCATGAGACACCCCTGCCTCTTCGCACTGTGCCGCTGTGCGCGCGCGCGCGCAACTCCGGATAAACTCGGCGGCGAGCCCATTACCGTTTCCTTTGCCGTTACCCTTTTTCGCTTATTCGTGCTTCCTTTTTTTTCCTTCTCCCTGTCTGTCCTATTGGTTCCCTTTGCTCGCCTCGTTCCGTGCCGTTTTCGGCAATGTTGTTGGGTTTCGCGTTAAGCCACTGCTTTTATTTTATTTTTTTTTTCTTCTTCTTCTTTTTGCACCGACTGCAGGGTGCACCGCGACCACCGTTGCCACGCGCGTCGAGTGCCTTTGTGCGCAAAGTGGGCAGGCAAGCAGTGCAGGAGTGGGGAGGCTGCTTGGCCGATTGAAAATTACGGTGCGCGTTCCTCGCCAATTGTTCGCGACGTGGCGTGGTCCAAAACCGTTGTGTCGGTCCTGGTTATACTTGTACGACGAGGGTGAAAAAGAAAAGAGCGATGAAAATAATTTCGTTGCAAGAAGCAACGAGACTATGTGTCGCGCACTGCTTTGTGAATACGTAATTGCTTTCCTCTACCTTTCTTTCTCTTCTTTTTCTTTTTTTTTTCAACATTTGGTGCATGCCGCGATTCGAGAGGGTGCACTACATGCGACGATTTCGGATAAGGCGCTATTTGCTAGCATAATACAGCCTCGTGTTGGCTAAGGTGGCCCTCTCGGTATTCGAATCCTCTCGAGATCCTCGTTGCTTGAATCGCGATAACTACGTCTTGTATGAAAGTATCGATTTCCGCTGTGGCAGCATTTTTTTTGCCTAATTCCTCAAGACGAAGATACGAAGGAAATAAGTACGGAATATGGAAAAGATAAAAGAAAATACGAAAGAAAGAATACGCAAGAGCAACGAGTCATAACATAATACCCAGGAAAGACAGTTCGACGACGATGAGAAAGAGGGAACGAGTATATGAACAACCTCGCCAAGAAAGAAACGCACCGATGCGCAGCCGCACATAATGGTTTCGAAGGTTTCCTTCAACAATGCTTCGCCCTTCCCCCCCCCCCCCCCTCCCGGCACGCGGACAAATTACCTGAGATCAATTCAGCTCAGCCCTACTCGTCGGTGTGGTCGCGTAGGTAACGCGGCGCGACATAATGGGCACGTTCATAACACCCGCCTTCCGCCTGCCCGTCTAGTCTCGGTGCCCGGAGAACACACGCACGAACGTACGACCGAGAAATTGTCAGCCCCTGGCGCGTCTCACGAAGGAAATGTCCTTCCCTTTGTGCCACTCCGCCAATTTAGCCCAGCCGGGGCGCCCCGTTTCTGACTGGCTATTTGGACGGCCCGGAGAACGCGCACCGACTATGAAGCGAGACAGAGAGTCAAATATCAACAAAAAAGACAGATATAGAAAGAGAGAGAAAGCGGCACGCGGAGCACACTACAGAGACGAAAGAACATTACGTAACAAGCAGAATGACGCGTTAGTCTAGTAGCAGTCGCAGCAGCAGTCCTCGTCTTTGCGTAGCAGATGAGTGACTCCCCCCTCCCCCCCCCCTCCTCGCTGGGGCTAGAGAAAGAAAAAGAAGTCAGCCCTCTTGTCCATTTCCCGGTCCGCCGCTTCCCGACCGCGTTGGCCGGTGACCACTCTCTAAGGCGCGGTCCCCGATTGCTGCCGGCCGGCCCTGATAGGTCTCTTTCCATGTGCGCTGTGCAGGCATCGGCAGATGCCGGCGACGCGCGGGTGCCGTGCGACCTGCAGTGCTTTGTCCCCGCCACCACTACTAGCTCAATACCTCTCCTAATGGAACCTCCTCGCGTTGGCCGCTGGGCGTCGCTGTGCTCTGCTGCTGCTGCTGCTGCTCCTCCTTCTTCGAGCCGACCGACCGACTTGCCGCCAGCGCGACTCGCTCCGATGCCGCGCGCTATCCGCGCTGCCTTGATCGAAGGGCGCGCGGAATATTTCCTGATTCAATTAAATGCAAATGGAGTGGGGTGGATTCATTGTGGCCTGAGCTGACGGCCGCTATGCATCCTATTACCTTCAGTTAATAGAAGCGCCTGGCGCAAGAAAGCAATAAAAGTGCGGACGTTCGCGTAGCAGTGAAAGGTATTGGAGAAATGAAAGGATTCGGTACAATAGGGAGGCAATATGAAGCCGAGGAGAGAATATATTAAAGCAGGGCTCTTCGGAGGTTAGGAAAGTGCTAGAAAAGGTTTGAAAAAAAAAAGATAATAAGAACGAAGAACGGGTGCCGCGAATTAAGGCTGAAGTGCCATAGGAGCTTCCAAATTAGTGAAATCGCTAAAAATGCTAAAAGAATGTTCCTTAATACTCACATCAGCTAAGAAAATTGTAGACGCATACGGTGCTTTCATAGTTGCGCAACAAAGCTGAGTCGTGTCTTTGTGTAATTGGAGAAAGAAAAGAAGTGCGTGTTATCAAGCAGTTTTCGCCGAATTAATTTCATAATTCCACCTCCCATTCTCATGGCTTATTCACATCCTCTCCTCACTCCGTTTAGGTAGTACAAAATGTCGGAACATTTTTATCACTTCGTCCGGCAACCGACCACAGCCGAAGTCTTCTGCTACAGCTGCATTTAAACCAGGTCATTTCTTGCGTGTACCTATGCTCAAATGTGCACGTAAGAACGCGGACAGCAACGATGCAACCAGGCATCGGCATTCCATTCTACATTAGTATATAACCAATTCAATCTTCGGCTTCGGAAATGAGTGCCCATAATTGGGTCCGGTGGCTCGGTTTTCTCGGTTTGTTGGCAGGTAAAGCAATCAGCGATATGAGCGCTTATATACAAGGACGAATGTAAGCTATTCAATCTAGAAAATTGGGCGTATAGAGATAGTGCGATGACATGCAACTGTGCACGTAACCAGTGCTTTGGTGGCGAGATTACACTGAAACCCTTCTCATTTCCGTAAGGAAAACAAGCATAAATCATTGGAAGCTTTTCTAAGCATTGGCTGCTCAATCCTTCGCAAATGGATATTACGGCGCTCAGTTAGAAACGCAAAGGTCCACGAGCTGTACCACTTGTATACAGCACGTTGGCGAACATTTGAGATACCTGCCTGTGTTTGTTTATTTATTGCCATGTAGAAGTCGTGCTGAGCGGCTTTATTTCTTTCAAAGGAATGACGGAAATATCTTCGGTAAACTGCAAAACAATTTTGTGGGAATGTGAGCAAGGGCGTTGATTTATCGTATGCATCGCCTATTGTCATATGGTGTCATCCTGTGAAATAGAAAAGCAGTTTCGTTCAAACGAAACAGCAAGCGCAGAAGGATAACGTTTGTAGTCAGCTGGGAAACAGCTGAACTCCGCCAGACCTGCCGAAAGCAGCAACAAAATTATAAAGAACCGTAGCTGCAGTTTTGGAAAGTGATTTGTAAAATGATATCTCAAGAGCAACAAAAGAAAAAAATGTAACTTTCATCCAAAGCAGCAAACTGTAAAGCATTCATCACACCGGTATTTCAGGAAGGGATGTCTGGACCTATACAAAATTAGGTTACCGAGAACATTATCGAACGCACAGCTTCCGTGGCAGATCTTTTTAACGAAAAACGTGGGAATAGTACTTGCAATATCGTCCTTACGCTAGAGTGTCCTGATAAATGGCGCCGGCCAATCATGATACCTAACCTATGAGTGAAGATGGTCGGCCAAAAGACAATAAGCGCTTTTATCAACTAAAAGCTTTGGGAATTCGTCCTTCGATGACCACTACAATTCTTTAGCACAGAATTTGTTTTTGATTTCGTTTCATTTACGTATTGACAACTCCGAAATGCAAAGAACATCGATTGAGACTCTCGGGACAGCCATCTGCAGCTGTCGACGCTCAAGATTCTTGGTCACGCACTGCCTTATTGCTTGTTACGCCATATTGTCAAACCCGCAAACGAGTCGTGTCTAGACGAGTTTGCTGTTTCTCTGATGCGCTGATTACCCACTAGCGCATTCGCATGAAAGAAGATATTCTAACCAATACAGTGACTAAACGAAGACGCACGAGGAGTCTAAGGCTCCGGGTTTATGTAGAACACGTGCGGTGTCTATACGTGTTACAGTGTTCAGCTGGCGTCGAAATGTTGCCGCCACTGAAAATCCCCAATGAAACGCGCCACGTCGTGCTCAGCAAAGGACCACAGTTGGCGCTGACCCGTCGCAGCAGGAATGTTCCCAATGCGTTCAATATGAGAACTCTTACGGACCTAAGCCGAAACGGAGCAATAATTCGGGATACTTCTCCAACTGATGCACTTCGCAGTGATTAGCGTAAGCATATTTATTACCTGTCTGTAATGGAAGTCTTTGAAATTTACCATTCAGAAGACTACCTCGACTTTTTGAGGAACCAGATGGCGAATTCACAAAGCTTTCTTTTAATTTCGCAGGTGTTGTTTTGCCATTGGCAATCATTTGTCTTCACCAGGAACATATTCACCGTCATCATTGGATGGCATTTTCTCTTACAAAAAACTTTAGCTTGGGAGCTTTTGTGAACGCGGGTCCAGAATAGCAGCGAGTATTGGGCGGAAGGATTGAGTTTTAGGAGTAAAACGCTGAGAAAGAGAGCATCAATATGCTCAGGAGTGTGTACACATACACGATGCAGGCCGCTCTACACTGAAGCAGCAAGTTGGCTGAAGTGGTAAGTCGGTGTCAAGGAGGAAGGCGAAAGTAATGGAGAAGTGGTGAAGTGTGCCTTGGCATCAGCGCGTCAGATGAAGGCGTTCCAAATCTTACGCGGCGTTTGAAAGGTGACATCAAACGGTACCCGAGCGCCCAAACTACTCCCGTTCGCTTGAGCGGTCCAGAAGTCGGCGTTAATTTGCCTTCGTGTCACCTGCAGCTTAGCGGGGAGTGTTTGTGCAGGTTTCTTCTTTTTTTTTTTCTTTCAGTAACGTGGCTATATTAGGGCGACGATGCCGTATTGAAGCCGACGCAATTCGACCCCGATTTTCTTCGGAACGCAGTACAGTTTTCACCAACACCTTGGAATATGTACTTTGAGCGAAGTTCTGAGTGCGGCTTAAGAGCATTTCATTTAAAAAATATATACTGCTTCAGAAGTTGTACAGGCTTCAAATTTAGCCTCGTTCTGTTCCAAGTGCATACCGTCGGTACTGTCGCATTCAACGAGTTAAGTCCGGGTTCTGTATTTTTTTTCTTACTTTATTAAACAATAAATGGGCTTGTATGGATGGACTACTGTGTACATACCCCGCTGCTCCATTTCTCTTTGTTCTGGATTCCGCGCCATGACACAAATGTGCAATGCACTTTATCACCTCTAACCATTGGTGAATGATGGAACCTTCTGATCTCTTCCATCATTCTAAGGTCCAAACACATAGCTTAGTTCGACAACAATTAACAATGCACTTAATACAAGATATTAGTGTGCGCAGCGTTACAAAACATCGCCTCTAACAAGAATCTATTGAAACCTGTGTGCCATATGAAACATTAAAAGTAGATCTCAAACCCCTGCAATGTTTAACTCGTAGACAACGGTCCGAGTACTTGTGCTGTGAAAGGGTGCTCGCCCAAACTTCCTCTCGTAGGTATAGCCTTGATTCCGAGAGCACGAATTATGCACCCAGCTGTCTCAGAACTTGTGCCGTCTTGCTGTATACGCTTGTGAGAGGCACCGTTCGTCCATGCCTTTTGCTTCCGAGAGAGATATATTACGAGAAAATTAAGGCACTCAGTAGGCTAACTGATCATAGTAGCGTCCGGTTAGCTACGCTATACTGGAGGACGGAAGAAATGTATAGATCAAGGCGAGAGAGAGAGAGAGAGAGAGAGACTCGGTAGAGAGGGAGAGAGACTCGGTAGAGAAGTAGAAATGCGGTTGAGAGTAGCGCTCACCACGACTATAGTACTGCACGGGCAAGAGACGCTCGCACGAACCAGTTGATCGCAGTGGTGCTTTCAATGCTTCGTGAGCTGATGAGTACCGAGTTAGATGGTCACGTATACTGTAATCCCACTCATAAGTACGTCGTCGAATAGTTGTAGTGCAGCCACAAGTGATTTTCTCTGTCCATTCAGTTTGGATCACTGGCATTACACCTCCCACTACATGCCCATTGTCACACTACGTGTCCTGTTGCATGACCCGTTGGACCACCACATTGCAGCCGTTGCAACGAACGTGCAAAAACACTTGTTAACGTAAAGGAGGCGGCTTCCTTTGTGTCGGACAATAATAATCGAAGGTCGGAGCTGCAGTCGATGGTTCAGATATGAAGTAATGTAACCGCTAACGTACGGTCTATACCTAAGGGTTCATTCCTCGGGCGAGTCCATGCACAAGGAAGCTACACTTCACAGTGGCCATCCGTAAAAGATCTATGGACACACAATAGTTTTCTTCAAGAGAAGACCGAGCAGCTTTTAGAGCTCGTTCATTGCCTATTATGCTATCCCCCGGCAACAGATGTGCATGAAATGTGTTAAACAATGGCAAATGCACAGCAACTGAGAATATGCATGACAATGAGCATTGCCGTATGAGGCAATGGCCATGTTTTCTTCTTCTTCTTCGAGAGAGAGATGCAAATGAGAGAAAGGCAGGGAGGTTAACCAGACTTAAAACCTCCGGTTTGCTACCCTGCACTAGGGGAAGGGAAAGGGGAAGTAAAGACGGAAAGAAGAGCGTGACAAAAATAAAAGCGTGAGAAAAAAATATCGAGCTCTCGCATAATAAATATTTAGGAGCGAAGCGAGCAATTTCGGCGAAACAGCAATGATCCTACCGACATTGCCGCACGCTTGCGTATATGACATCATCAATTCTAATTCGTACGTATGTAAGACATGTACCCCACTGGATAGGCTTTGTCCGTGAGTAAGATTTGACTTTTAATGGATGTGCTGCACAGTATCAAGTATTTAGCAGTAGACCATCTTCTGTTCCTGAATGCGGAATCCAATAACAAAACATATTATGGCTAGGCCCTCACCTTCACCATAATTCTTGGGGATGATGTGGTATGTTCGACGCGGTAGGGGCAAACTTGGCCGAAGAGCTGCAAGTACATTGGACCTATCGCAAGCAGTGGAATGAAGTAGAATGAAGTAAAATATTCGTGAAAATATATGACCGACCAGTGGCTGCTTACCTTTCTCGAGAACAATATAAAACTTGGTCTGTTCCAATTGTATTTCAGAAAAACTAGATCTACGAGATATCATTCAATTCACAAAGAGGGAAACATTATACACTGAAAGATGTAAATTAGGTCTTCATATGGAATTAGACTGCCATAACACATGCATTGCTACAAGAACTGATTACCATACGCATGCAAATGAAATGTCTGCTCTATTTGTTGATAAGCTGCCGTCAGCAACTCAAAAGACGTATACGCAGATGTGCTTGCATCAGCGCCAACATGTGTGTCTGAGTGAGGCGCCGAGATTGAAATCACGAGAATGGAGAAAAATGAACACCGTCGGTATCGCATTCCTTCCATAATGCGCGTTGTTGTGAGGTTCGTGATGGAAACCGCTATTGGCGACTGTGACTTCTGTTTATTTCAAAAACCGACATTATAGGCTTAGCTTTCACTTTGTAAGAAACAGAACTTTGTCACGTGCGATATTGTTGAATAAGAAGCCATAATGCCGCAGCAAAAATGAAGCTATGCTTACACACACACACATTATATATATATATATATATATGCATGAAAGAATAAGTAAGCGATATTTTCGTGCACATACTATTCGGTGGTGCAGTACAAGCTCAAAACATTTGCTTACCCCTAGTTTTGCTGAGATAATGCATGCATTTTAAATAGTTATGCGTAACTTTATATACAGAGATGTCTTACTTTATGTAGTTCTAGTGTTTTATATTGTTTTACGGGAGTTTTGACTTGTACGGTAGCCCACCGCCGTAGCTCAGAGTCTTAGGCAGTGGGCTGCTGAACACGCGGTGGCAGGCTCGGTCCCAGCATAGGCAGTCGCATTCCGAGGGCGAGGGGTGTGGGTGGTATACAAGAACGCTTGTGTGCGGTGCTTTGGGTGAATCCTAAAACAGTTCCAAATAGTCAAAATAATCCGTAGTACCACGCCCCCTTTACATTGTGCCTCGTAATCATATCCTGCTTTTGGCACACAAGACCTCAGTATATCTTTTAATTTCATTTGTTCAGTTCAATGCCGTAGTGAAAAAAAAAAGACTAAATGAATAACTAAAGACCAATCACGCCTTGCAATTTTCTCAGTTCTTGCCGACTAAAAGCAATATATTTACTATAGGAGGCACCTAGAATGTTTTTTCTTTAAGTAACTCGTTATATAAGAACTTGTACATAAAGATGTAGGAAATGTGAACGGCCATGGGACTTGAAGATCGAGTTTCGTATAATTCGCTTATTGCAATTTATTGACTGCAGTGTCCAACCAAGCTCATATCTTTTTCAGAACTCGCCTTTTTTTGCGGGTAGCCTTCGCGTGTAAGGAACGGAATGCCATTTTGTCGTAATTATTTAAGAAAGATAATTCGTTTTTCAGAGAGGCACACTGCATAATTAATAAATCATGCATGAATGAGTTAGTGCTTAATGAATTCGTTTTCAGCAAGGACTGGAATGCGAAGCCGAAAGATTTTAAACATTTTACCAGATATACGGATATCTCTGCAGAAGGTGCCTTTCCGTAGCAGCGAAAATTTTATCTCATGCGTATACCATGTTCCTGTTTATTTTCTTATTTTTTTTATTTTAGTTCTTCCGGGGTCCGCGTACAGTGTACAATATGAACACAAAGTTTAGGCTTAATATTTCACTTAGCTAACCATACTTTCAAGTTACATGTGGAATACTTGAGCTTATTACAACCCGCAGTATGCTTATCTTATATACATATATATATATATATATATATATATATATATATATATATATATATATATATATCTCTCTTTTTTTTTGGAGGGATGGAAAGTAGAGTCTTGCGTCCAAAACTTACAATGTCGCCTGTGCGGATCGCTGTAAGGGAGGGCTCAGGAATAATTGTGACCGTGTTTGGTCCTTTAACGAGCACATAAATCATAGTCGAAGCCGCCATCGTCGTGCTACAGGGTTAGCGCACCCTACACACTGAGCAGTGTGACATGTGATCATCGTGGAAATTAATAGCCTAGCCTTACCACATTTGAAACTTAGGATCGAAACTTCTAGCCGGAATGTGGACGCATCGCCCTTTTTTCTATTCTTTTCCTTTTTTTTTTTTTTTTGCTAGAGGGCGGAAGGATGGTATGCCGGAGGCAAGCGCGCATGGCCAACCTGATAGCTTAATTAATTAAATCACGGGGTTTTACGTGCCAAAGCCACATTCTGATTATGAGGCACGCCGTAGTCGAGGACTCCGGAAATTTCTACCACCTGGGGATCTTTAACGTGCACCTAAATCTTAGTACACGGGTGTTTTCGCATTTCTCTCCCATCGAAATGCGGCCGCCGTGGCCGGGATTCGATCCCGCGACCTCGTGCTCAGCAGCCCAACACCACAGCCACTGAGCAACCACGGCGGGTTCTGATAGTTTACTTTCCTCGCTACAGTGCGCACCGGCTGTCACTAGCGGCCGTGTTGACGCGCCTTGACGACACTTGACGACAGGCCACTTTCAGAACAGTCTTGGAATGCCGACATGAATTGTCATCACACAAAATCGGTCAAGGCTTTGTTGACCTATTTACGCGGCCTATTAGAAAGGCTATAATAATCACATCCCTTCTTTTTTCATTTATTATTTTTGTCCCCGCTCTTCTTTCCGTCTTTACTTCCTCTTTCCCTTCTCCTAGTGCAGGGTAGCAAACCGAAAGCTATAACTCCGGTTACCCTCCTGCCTTCCTCTCGTTTGCATCTCTCTCTCTCTCCTTCTTCTCTGTCATGATGTAACAGAATCACACAAAAAAAGAATGTTGCATTCATAGTGGAGGATAAGCTAAAAAGAGAAAATGAATGAAGACGATGACAGTGCAGGATCTGATGATGATACAAAGTACATCCATGAACCAAAGTATCTGGACCACACAGACTTGCCGAGAAAACTAAATTTATTCGTAATTCAGGCGCACAAACTGAAATTCGCGCAATCCAAGTTCAGGCAGTAGTCCTCAATTTCAACTTACATTCATAGGCGGAGAAGAAAGTCAGTTTAATGCGGAGCCCTTGGTCCGTACACTATTTGTCGGAGGAGTACGTGCTTTAAATAGCGAGGCAATATTCTGTTGGTGTGTCGAGTCCTCTAAAGCACATAGAAAGAAAGAAAAAAAGAAAGAAGAAAAGAAAGAAAGAAAGAAAGGAGGAAGGAAGGAAGGAAGGAAGGAAGGAGATGGTCTATACACCTTCTAGAGCAGATATGTGCACTTCATAGTCGAGATAATGTGATTGAAACGGGGAGTAATTTGCGTCATGACTCATTCATCATCAATAAATACACTTTTATACTGGCTCAAGCAATTGCAACTATGCACTAAAGTATCACGCGGCTATCTTCAAAGGCTTAAGAGTAATAAAAGAAATAGCTGCATTATTTGGTTTGTACGATCCTGTGCGAATATTATAACTAGCTTTCTCAGTTATACATCGCTACTTGCTAAACATAAACCGAGCTCCCCTTTCGTTCTTCCATTCGTCGACTGCCACAACAAGTATCCCGCGCGTTCTTTAACGTAATTCCGAATCGACCCATCGAGGCGAGCGCGAATTGATTTCGTTGTTTGTTGCAAGCTTACCGCTGTTTCACAGCTCTTCAAGAGCGGCGAAAAGCTATTTTACGTTAACGACCGCCAAGGATTTCCGAGTCTGCGTTTATGACAACTGCGGCGCGCACCTGCATCGCTTATTAGCTAACGGTATCGAGCGCAGGCGCGCGACCAGACAGCATAGCCTCGACGACGACCCGCGCACGTCATCAACAAAACGTGCGCTCTAACGGGCCGGCGTTAAAGCGCAAATCGTGAACCCGAACGACGAACGCCGTCAGCCTGTAGGTGCGCGCACCTGACGCATACGCTCGGAGCAATAACGTCGTTCGCCTTTGAACAATTTGCCGATCGCCGGTATTGGCTCACTCACCCTCGCAGCTTCTCGTTCCCTCGCCTAACCTAACCCTTTTTTCAAGCCTACACTCGCGGCCTCCCCGCGCACCTCATACCGCAGCACCACCACAAACAGCAGCCGCTTGTCTGGTGGCCGCAAAGCGGTTGCTGTCATCAATAACGGCCGGCCTGGAAAACTCGCCTGCTTGCTATGGGGCGAGCGCCATATTTCATAAACAAGCCGTCGAGTTCTCGCGCTATCTCTGTATTTCTCGAAATGAGGCCGGCTCCTCCCTTCTTTCTGTATTCTCCCCACCCACCCCGTTTGGCCCTATACCTCAACCATCCGGCCGTTTCACGTTCGCGCCGAACTGAACGAGCGAACGGCGCCAAATGAGCCGAAGATGCGCGCACCACGTCGTCAACTCCCCTCCTCCTCCTCCTCCCCCCTCCGGCCGCTCTCTATGCCGGCAAATCCTTACGGACGCGTGCCGACGGTGCGAGATGGCCGTCCGCCTTTTCCCGGAGAAATATTGCATATAGGGCCGCTGTGTTTCGTCATTGTTTTATCTGTTATCTCGCTCATAACGGCCGCGAATCTTCACCTGCAGTGGAGGCTCCCATAAAATCGAGAAAATACATTAACTCGTTGGGAAACGCTTCGCCGTCCCTGTACTATCAGCGCAAATTCAAATGCGAACTAGTCCAAAACGCTTTCATACCTCAATTCCTGCACCTTCATTTGAATGTAATCCTTGCTTTCCTGTGTACCCTGATTTTAGTGTATTTATGAAACCGGACTTTATGTTATCTTTAGTGCACCTGTGACCGGACTTTGTGTAGTGTTTCTGGGTTGACTTTCAGTTTTAGTGTGACATTAGTGTGCTTGCGTGACTGCGCTTTCAGTTATTGCGATTTGGAGTTGACTTTTAGTTTTAATGCGTTTAAGTTAATTGTTTGTTTTTTATATCTCTATGTGAAAAGGGGTAGCCGGCGCCAATTAAAGGCCATCTCTCCTAAGTACCATATAACAATTATATTAAGAAAATTCAAGAGTACTCGAATATGTCGTTCCATTTTTAAGCTCGTCTGAACTTGCAAGAGTGTCTTAATGGAGACTCCAGAACGTACGTTTGGAGCTACATAACGCGCAGATTCAGGCCACATGGTGATTTACTTGTCGCTCTTGCATGCGCTTGCGTGGAGTAGGAATTCTGATCAGTTATTTCTTGTTCTTGTTTCAAAGCGTGCCGAAGGCGCTTATCACTGCTCCGTTGTTTCTTCTATTTGCCTGTGCTATTACTTTAATTAACATCAATCAAGGGTAAATGTTGCACCTCTCAAAAACAAGTCATCTCTGAACCCAAGCTGCCTAAATTATGCGTCATTAAAGCTGTGCTGATGAAAATTCACGTGTCAGTGTTAATTTTCTAATCGGAAAACACAGTCGCAAGGCGGTTAGAAAACAGGCCACACCCATTCGCCATGCATTCTTTTGCGGTGCTGCGGCGAATTAGTCTAGTAGAGCGCATTGAGGAAAAATAAAACCTAGCAATAAAGACAGACGTATAAAGTGCACTCATACCCTCCCTGTTTAAGGGAAAGCGTACATCAAGGAGCCTCAAGGAAAAGTGAGTAGTGAATAAACAGAAAAAAAATTTAACCGCGCCTGTTTTGTGAACGGGAACGGGCGCCTGTGCATGTAAATGCGAGATTTAGGAACAGAGTAACAAAATAACAAACTAGGTTATCATATTATTTAACACAAGAGAGTGTCTCTACGCACATAATACAGGTGAGAAATGTTGGAGAAAAACTTCCCAAGGGCATGCGTGAATTAAAAACGCGGAAGAGCGGCCCGGAAAGTTCGGAGCGACATTGCAGGTGCCCGGCTTTGATAACGTCGAAAAGTCGTGGAGAGCATAGAAAAATAATAATACTAAAGCAGAAACGGGACACGAAGGTGCTCTAAATGATTACTCACCAAGCGCGTGCTTCCACTGACCGTTTTGGTTTATTTATTATTCGGTTCTCGCGTTTCTACATCTTTCCTTTCCACTCTCTCTCTCTCTCTTTTGCATCTCATGATGATTTCACAACTGCGTTCAATTTTTAAACTGCCATCAGTGTGTGTTTCTTTTTCTTCATTTTGTTTTTCTTGCTGTGTTCACTTATTATCGCTTCTATGAGTAGCTAAAGTGAGCGCTTTTTAATATATTTATGTTCTCTTTATATTTTCTAGTCCGTGCTTAAGCTTTCGAGGTCGCGCTATAGTATCAAATTGGCGTTTCAAACCATATCTTATTTTGTTGTAGCGCAAGCTGAACAAGGACAATAGAAAGGCACGCCTGACACACACAGCGCTAACTTTCAACAATAGATTTATTTCCCGTTCTCGTCGCTATATACATACCCTTGAAACGTCATACAGCACGTGTAAAATTTCGGTAAAAATGAACAAAAAAGAAACTGAGAACCACATGTAAGCAGTGTTCTTACTCACATATTCACAGACATGTACACGTTCAGCGCGAACAAAGATAATTGAGCTCTTTTGAGGATAATGAAATGGAAGGTTTACTGACGCATGCGTCGCTGAATGTTGATATGTGTCTAGCTTCTATTATCAAGCGCGTCATCTCACATCTGCTTCTACTCATGATGACTGTTTCTTTAAATCTAGGTTCCCAGTTTATATTTCTGTTCATTTTTACCGTAATTTTACGCGTGCTGTATGATGCTTCGAGGGGGTATATATAGCGACGAGACGGGGAAATAAATCTGTTGTTGAAAGTTAGCACTGTGCGTGTCAGATGTGCCTTCCTGTTGTCCTTGTTCAGTTTGCGCTACAACAAAGCAAGATATGCCGTACCAACAAGCCCCTATAGCTATCCTCATCGGTTTCAAACCAGGACGTCGCTTTCTCTTATTCTAAGCCTTCTCATTAGCGGTGGCTTTGGAACGCAGAGTCCGCGTAGAGAGGACAAGCGGGATACAGCGAATGCAATAGTTTGAGATAGTGAGGAATTATCTCAATGTCTAAAATTATGTGGCTCCCAGATCAGCGCCCAAAAGCCCTGAAAAAAGAAAGAAAGAAAGAACCCACATGAGAAAATATGTCCAGTGCAGTGAGAGGGCTTCTGTGCAGATTTTATTGAGTGGCAGATTGTTACACGTGATGAGTTAGTGCTGTGGACTCACAGGGCCACAAAGGTGAAAGTATTCGGCCTAAGCTAGGGTGGCTTAAGACGCACTAAGGCTGAGTGCGTGAACTTTTCTGCTCTCCGGCCTTCATGTACGTGCCCACGACATTAGTCTGGGATCGAACGCGTCCCCTTCACACTGCAAGCGAGAAACCACAACCATTAAGCCGCACTGACTCGCCCAAATGTCACACCAAGAGTAACACAAAGAAAACTGCCACGAATTATTGTAATACTCGCTTTCAATAGCTGCCCCTCCCCTACCCCCTTCAAAAAAGAAAAAAGAAAAAAGATCACGTGCAAAGCTTTCACGTTCCCGAAAAAAGTATGAAAGCAACCGCTCGCATTTCTATTCGCTCAATTTGTTTAAAGTTAAAGCGGTACAAAAGGGCTTTTCGGTGCGCGTGAGAAACTGCGTTTTCTTTTTCCTTCTTTTCATCACTTCAGGCACAATTATTTCGTCGACTCGGCCAAAAGCATTCCTTTCCGGCATATTGATCTTTGCAATACGCGAAGCCATTGTACTGCACCCGCAATAGAACACGCTGCGGCATAACACAATCACTTGTAAAAGCAGGCTACGACCTGTTTTCTCGGAAAGATGGCGACCATAACAATCAAAAGGACCGTTTATGTTTCGTCAACTAAGGATTTCAAAAACTTCTTTGTTTACGTAGGTGGTTTGTTCCCTGTTGGCCGCTAGCCCTACTTTCTTTTTCTTTTTTCCCTCGTGGCCCACTTTCTTTTTATTTATTTCTCTCTGTCTCTCCCTCTGTCTCCGACCACCCCAAGGAACGTCCCGCGATCTGGCGCTTCTCCTATGCACTGTCCCACGTCGTCGCGGCCTCGCGCCTACATGTTTTTTCGCGCGCGCTCGCAGCCGTTCCTCCTAACGACTCCACGTGCGACGCCCCGAAGCCAGGCGTGTTCCCGTTCCGTGTCCGTGCACTTCCACGCGCTAGCGCGCCGACCCTTATCGCCGCCTCCTATCGGGACCGAGCCGGGGAGCACTGGGGAAAGGAGGAGCGCGAGCAGGTGCGGAAGGGAAGAAGGTGCGTTCGCAGCGGCGAGCGACGACGACGCTTGCAGCGCAGACGACTTTCCAGGCGAACGCGTCTGCTCCGCTTCCTCCTCGTCGTCGTCTGCACGCTGCTCGCGCGCCGCAGGGGAGCCTGGGCACCGAAAACTTGGCGATAACGGCAGGAAGCGGCTCTCTCCTACAATACACTGCAAAACAAACTTCCTCCGCAGGCGCACATGTAAAGCTGGGTGGCGTGCGTTCACTGAAGCCTTTCTTCCGAGCGCTCGAGCAAGAAAACGCTGGTTCACAAAGCGCCGAAGCAGGCCGCAAGGAAGCGAAAAGTGGACGTCAGCAGAGGCGAGCGAACGTGATACCTGGTGCTCAAGCGTATTTGGACGCGCGTATGCAGGTTAGCAATGGCCGATAAGAAAATTAACTTGCCGAGAGCTGAACCCTCTGCGCTCCTGTCTGGCCTAAAGTAGCATGAACCTTGGTAGGCTATGATTGAGGCAGTCAGCTCACATTAATGTATACGTAGAAATGCCTGTAACACAGGAATAGCCGGTGCTTAACAGAAACCAAAGTTCACTCCTAAGTGCAGAGCCCCTTTTGACGCATTGCATTAACTTCCAGTCGAATAGCGCAAATCACCACTGGTGCTCGGAGCGTGGACATAGAGAGAGAGACGGAGAATGTGACGAGAGGAAGGCAAGTAGATTAGCCGAAAAAGCGCCCGGTTGACTACACTACACAAGGGAAAGGGTGAAGAAGGAATATAAATATGAGCGAGCAAAATAAAGAGAACATTCCTCGAGCACGTCTGTGAACAATGAAAATGTCATGTTGATGAAGGCGATCACAAAGGCTCGTTGATCTTCTTGGCATTGTTCACCGAAGTACGGCGAGGTCGTGTTACAAGATCTTGTGTGTAGGTAAAGGCTGTCGGATTATCCCATTGTGTTGGAGAACTATTGTCTCTCTCTATCTGATTGAATACAGTCATACAAGAATGACAACCATTCCACTCTGTGAAGATGTAATGGCAGCGAAAGCTGACGACAGTGAAAGCGGTCAAATGAAAAGCAAAGTACTTTGGCTGCCATTCCATCGTCACAAAGTGGAATGGTTGTCATTTGTTCGTTCAGCATCGCGGGGACGTTCTTCGTCGATGGTCGTTTCACGCCAGCGCCGTTTACGTTCTAGTTGCTATTCCCACCGGCGCTCCTCGTACGCATGTTGTTCTTCGGATGTACAAAATATACGTGTCCGCCCCATCGATAACGCAGCTGTCTTTAGCGCCGATGCCTCTCCGGCTTATATACTGCGATAACCTTGACGTCACGCTATTATTCACGGTGAGAGCTTTAATCTGTTCCGCATTTTGACACCTGCGCCACCGCACTGCACCCGTACGGGTTTGTTAGAAATCGCTAAGTCCGTTTCTGTTGCAGGGGTATGTGCCACTGAGCTTGGACCCTTTCTACACTATCACCAGGATCGGCTCACATGATGATTTATTTCTGTTGATGGACGCCGAAAAAACTCTGGACGGTTAGCCATATACAGCTTCCGCTGTAAAAGGCGATCGACAGTCTAGCCGCAATCGCGGCCATTTCGATGACAGTGGAGCAGGCTTTCGTAAACCAACTCAGAGCCGAAGCCTACGCAGGACGGCTGCATCACTTTGAGGTAATCCGGCTGGAAGTCATAGTTGTTGCGATGGGTTCAGAATGGGCAGTCCGGTGCGTGTCGAACTTGGAAGGAGGAGGAGGAAGAGAGAGAGGGAAAGTGGGGAGGTAAACCAGACGCGCGTCCAGTTTGTTACCATGTGCATGGGGAAATGAGGTGAAGGGATGAAAATAAAGGAAGGAGAGGGAGATACGAAAGTATTTGCAGTGGGAGCACTTGAGGCTGTCCACCACTCCTACAAAGGGCCACTGAAGCCAGTCGATTTCATGCAATGAATTAAAGTCCCCGTTTCTTTGTGAGACGGCTACACATGGGGCCCTGGTGGAAGAACCTTTGTCTCGGAAAATGATATACGATCAAGCCCACTTAACACCTATTGTGTTTTCGTCATCTCTATAACGTAGAACACAACATTCTTCGCTGAAACTTAGGCGATTCCCCTCCTCTAACAATAACGGACATGCCGACAAGCGCACACTGCGGATTAGATAGTCGTTGACAATCATTAAAAGTACTTTTCTTCTTCCTGTGATACACCTAGGTAATCTCAGTCGACGCTAGGTAATGGTGACATATAGGACACACTATGTTTTGTCCTTAGGTCTTTAGGATGTGTAGCAGTGCCTTCGTCAGCCTCTTTAAATGTGGCTTATGAAGTCGGCATTCTAATATGGTTTGTTCTGACGGTGTTCTGTAATCAACCAAAAATAACGCAATCACGAACGACCGTTTTAGTACACTGTATTGAACACAAGTCACATTGAACATGTTCAAAAGTCTCCTTGTGACCACAGTTGTCACACGTAGCACTGTCGGCCGTTCCTATACCCAGTAGGCAATATACTTTGCAAGGGCATTCTAGCCTTCAGCTATTACCGACAAAGCCATAGCATAGCCATAGCTACAGCCATAGACTATATTTCTTGTCATAGCCGACAAAGCAGGGTATCCTCGCAGCACAGAATCGACATAGGATGCGACGGCATAGCCTGGTCTATGTTGTGCTGTCGGTTGTTTTGAAAACTTAAAGGTGTTCCGCATAAAGAACGTGAGTTCTTCTACAAGCACGCAAAGTTTTCTAGGTGCACCTGACCTTCACAATGGTATTAATTCCTGTTTGACGTCTTCAAAAGCTCACACAGTAGCCTCATCGGCGCGCTCGTTACCTAGGACGCTGCAATAATTTTGGGAGCTATTCAGTGGCAACGTGGCATCCTTTTCGAGCCAAGGTGTGGATGATCTCTCTACCCTGGGAAGCCAGTTGTTTGTGTGAGGCAAACAAGAAAGTGAGGAGAAAAAAATATAAAATAGGGTAAGAATATGTGAGTGCAAACACGAGGAAGGGTCCAGAATTCGTACCAAGGAAATAAGGAGCCGCACTAACCTCTTTTTTTTCCCCCTTTTTTTCTGTGTAACTGTAATCGATAAAAGGCGAATAAGAATATTTGACCACATTCTGAGAGACCAACGGGGTTATTCAGGCTACGCCGTAACTGCTAGGCTCCGCAAGGTTCCATACGAGCTTGGCAGGAGGCCTGCACGACGCCTCCAACAAGCATTTCGCTTTCAAAGGCTGGCGGTACCAACACGATGGCTCAACGACGCAGTACATTTGAAGCTACTAGTGCGGGGCCCAACGGAATGATGGAAATCGCTGCCCGAGTATAGCGCTAACTTCCAGACTCCTCGGGGAATCTTAGCGTGTATTCGCGCCGAAAAAAAAGAAAAACGGAGCTCCAGCTGCATTTCTCGTAAGACCGGAGTCGTTGACGCCATCTTACGCACCCTTGCACCAGGCACGCTCGCCAGCTAGCGCCATTCCGCTGTTCTGTCGTGAGCCCCGTTCGCGCTCGCGCACCAAGACAGGCAGAGAGAGAGAGAGAGAGAGAGCCGCAGTGAGTGCTTGCCAAACTGGTGCGGCAGCGCCTGTGAAGCCGGCGGATCGACTTTTGAAGTCCTCAGCCTGCTGCGACATTGCTGGCTTCCTTTTTTTTCCTTCCCCCCACCGCTTCGCCACTCCGCTTCACTGCATATGCATGGATGCGCCCGCGATGCCGGCATTTCCGAGACTCGTCTCGCGCCCGGCCTCGCATCTCTCCTCATACTGTACTGCGAAGGCGCTTTCAATTTTTCTTGGAATATCGGCCCTTTATAATCCAGTGACTTTGTCGTCGATTCATAGTGGGCTTTATTTTTTTATTTTTTTATCTCAGCTAAAAAAAAAAAAACAACCTTAACGCTGTCCTCCCTTTTACTGCTCAAATTTGTCGGAAAAATTCGGTTTTGTATCGATTGAACTTTTCATATCTTCGTCCCTAAATATGCATATCTGAGTTTATCGCCGAAATTCCGCTAGTACTATATTGCTACTGCTGCCGCCGGTGCTTCTCTGCCTCGTAGGGAAGGGAAGAACGCTGTAGGAAAACGACAGATTTCGTCGCGGCCTACATTGGCTCTGCTTCTGTTCTCGGTTATTTATTCTTGCTTGGGCGCAGGCATCTTTATCTGCGTAACCTCGTCGGCTTGTCGGCCTGTCACATTCCCCATCGGTGTTTTTTTTTTTTTACTTTAGTTTTGTTTTGTTAAATTTTTACTTGTTTGTTTGTTTGTTTGTTCGTTGTTTGTTCGTTTGTTTGTTTGTTTGGTTGGTTGGTTTTGCTATGTTTCGCACAGCACCGGCGCCTTCCTTTTCAGCAACCATGAACTACACCAGCAACAGTATACTTGCCGGCGTTGATACGTTTGCCTCGCGTGCGCCTCAGAGACTGCTTGATCGAAGCGTGCGTGCATGCGTGTCTGCTTTTCCCTTTCTTTTTTGAGCCAAAAGAAAGAAAAGAAACTGTAAACCGGAAGCACATGCAGAAAAACGGAGTGTCAGCAGTACATGCTCGAAGTTCAAGGAGCTCCCAGATAAAAAAGAAAGGAGGGAAGAAAAGGAAGGAAAGAAGAAAGAGAGAGAGAATAAAGAAAGTTGAACTTCTTTTTGTATTTTTCTTGTTGCTCGTCACACGAAGTTTTTTTTTTCTTCAAGTTCATTGTTTCTTGTTTCTTTCTTTTATTTTGTATGTATACGGTTATTCGTATCGATTCTTCGTCGTTTCGTTGTTTTGTTTTGTTTTCAGTCAGTCCAGCCTTGAGAGCATTAGTGTGCGCTCTGCTTGTTTCGTCGAGCCAGCGCTTCCAACTCGCTCACAACATCTCGCACGCTTCTGCGCCTCTGTGAACAAAGATGACGTGCAAAAAAGAAACGCGCACAGAGCGCCGGCTTGCGTGTCTTCCGAGCGGGCCCGCTGCCGGAAACAGTTATTTTATAAGCAACGCGAGTTCCCAATATGCCTTCTCTCTCTGTCTCTCTCGCCCTTGTCCTCTTTCAGTCTGATTGATCCCTCTCTTCCTTCTTTCATCCTCGCTCTCATATCCAAATCAGGGCTTAGCTTCTCCATCTCTTTTGGGTAAAAGAGAGACACATTCTAGTCTTTCTGCTGCCGCTGTGGCCGGGCCAAAATTTTATAACTTGATATAGCGTTGAAATCGGTGGCTTGAGCCTCCTTTCTCCGAGCGATCACGAATGGAACCGCTGAATCATAAGTAAGAGACCGCGGCGTTCGCTGGAGCGTGAGCGCAATAGGCGATTGGTTTCTCATCGGCGTCCAGGCCTGTCGGTTCCCGTTGTGTAGCGATTACTCACGCCGAGACGCGCGACGAGCGTGGTCCTCGTGTTGTTCTCTGAGCTCCGGTTTCCCTCTTCGGCACGTCAACCGACTTCGCGGGGGCCCCTGTGTGTCGACAGCTCCTTTGGGAAACAATGCGCCGTTCTTATTCGAACTGTTTTACATGATCAGTAATTTCATTTCTTCTTTTTCTCCCTTCTGTTTTGTTTTCGTATGCCGTCGCTGAACTCGAGACAAAGGCTGTGCGTACGCTTAGCGACTCGGAGACGCACTCGGATGGGTGTGCAAGCAGCGATTTTTTTTTTTCATATAGGGATGCGAACTGTGCTCAAGTGCATAAGCAACGCTACCGATCGAAATTGCGCTATACCAAAAGCAATAGAAGAGATAAAGGCGCCTCTCAGGCTGTTTGCACCAACTCCAGTAGATGATCGATGCGGATGAGCTCGAAAAGGCACTGCTCGAACGCTTTCTGGCCATGAGTGACATGATTTATAGGGGCTTGTTGTTTGCGAACTATTGTTACGTCCAAATTCATTAATGCAATATGAGCCTTGTTTAAGTGACGTTAGCTGTACTGTGCGGAGCATTGCATCTATAGTCGTTGTGAGACAGTCGTCGTCGTATGACAGCTGTCTCGTGGACATTACGTACAGTTCATTCTACTTTCGGAGCACCAATACGCTGGGCCAGGTGGTTATCATGGCCTGCATCACTTCCACACACGCAGAAAAAAAAACATCAACAGTAAGAAAGAAATTCCTAAAATAAAATGCTCCCCTGTTACTATATTACATTATGTTATATATATATATATATATATATATATATATATATATTACTCAGATTGGTCTTTGTTAAGGATATCTTTCAGATAGATTTCAATGCATCTGTCGCAACTGTGATCCTCTTCTTGGCAGGAACAACAACCAGAAAAGGAGACCCTCTTTGTGTCAATCCAATATTCCGCCCTCCTGGCTTAGTGACGTGTGGTTCTTTGCCGTGCTCTTGTCGGCGTAGTAGGCGTCGTTAAGTCGTTAATGCTGCCTTTAAATCACCACCATATACAGTGTCGTTTCTTCACCGACGTCGCCTCCCTCAAGTTCAAGATCATCTATGCCGGACTTACTTGATTTTCTTAGTTTTCTGTACGTCCCCAAACTTTCACTCAACTAAATTATCTCGTAGATGGATAGGCGCACTTTATCGACGCGAATAACAGTGCATTGCCTCAGAGTAACATCCTTGGTAACCAAAACAGAGCACCGAGATAAACAGTCGCCGAGGGGCCTATGAAAGAACGATAAGCAAGTGATATTAGTTCGTCCTCGCTTGCTAGTCAGAATGGAAATTTTATACTCGTACACCATTTCCTGGACACTATAACAAAGTGCACCAGAGAACACTTTGTACACTTTGATCGAAAACAATCGGTCAAAACAGAGGCAGAAAAAGGGAGGAATGAAAAAGTTGCGCAGTAATAGTGAAGTAGAAAACAGCAACTCCTGGAGCTAAGAGATTGCGGTGGTAAAATTTCTTCCTGAACTCCAAGGAATGATGCAACGAAAAACAAAAACAAAAGACCTATGGGAGGCCTGCTGCGGGCAGGGAGCTTTACTTTCGCATTTAATAACGCTAGGTCGACGTCAATACTACTATATGAAAAGCCAAAAACTGACTCAATGGCTTAAGGAAAGCGCATCGCACTTTTAGAACACCCTCAAAACAAAGAAATGAGGAAAAAAAAAAGCATATCGAAGTGTAGTGCCCGTGGCCTTTACTTAGCCCCTCAAGAGGAATAAAGATAAGAAAAAAAAAAGCAATAAAACAATTTGCCCCAGAAAAAAAAATTAAAGCGCACAGAGAGGAGCGTGGACGAATCATCAGTGAAGGTGCTTCCGGAATTCCTTCGGTTCTGGACGTCATAGGCGTGCTGGGAAACCCGAGGGGCCGCCACCCACGCCGAGCGTCGTCGTCTCTATGATGATAATCTTTCGGGGAGCATTCCAAAGCCGGAAGCGGCAGGCCCCGTTGCCATGACGGCAGGGGTGGTGCAGCACCGACGTCGAGGAACAGCCTGCGGCATTCCTCGATCCATGCATGTACGAAAGGGACCACATCGAAAGGAGAAAAGCAGGAAGATAAAGAAATGTTGGGGAGCGCTTTCAAGCGAGGAAGTTGACTGCGGAAAAAAGAAAAAGAAGGCAGGAACTCAAATGTTCACCCATTGCTTGAGTAGGCTGCCAGACGTTTACGGGCGCTTTAGTTCCCTCATTTTACATTGCCTGTTCCAATCTTTATCGCTTCTTATTTCATATCCAGCACCCTTTGCTCTACTCTCTCTGGCTCTACACCAGGTCTGGCGCTGATGAGCCCGATATTAGACTCTCGAGGCCTTGCTTGCTCGCTGGTCGGAACTAGAGCCCAACTCCCGAGGCCGCCAGGCGAACATTCTTTAGGGCCTGGAGTTCCTTTTGTTCTCCTGGGGAGGAAGGGGAGGGTGCCGCTCACTCACCCTCAACGTACTACCAGTCTGTCCTATTTTAACTCCTCCCCCCCCCCCCCCCCCCCACTTTCCTCAGCGTCTTTCTTACTGCGTCTCTTGTTTCTCGACCGGGTGTGTGAACTCGTGATCTCTGCTTTCCGCTCGCAGTATTGATTCTTTATATTAAAGCCATTTTTTCTCATTCTCTGTACGGCAAGAACAAAGACAGGGCGTTAATCTTCCAGCGCGCTTTGTTTTATAACTCCCGCGAAAGCGCAAACAGTTTTAATCTCAGGAGGAGTCGAAGTTTCGGAATACTACACCGTGTTCGAATTCTTAATTCACTTTGGATACGCTCTCGAAAAAGCAATTTCGCGGGCTAAATGTGGGCAAAAGGTGTTACACTGTTTTACAATAGACGTTTATTGATGACCGCCATGCAGTCTTGCAAGGAATAAACTGTGCGTTACCGGAACGAAAAGTCGGGTAGTCAAACTGATTCACATATACCGTATTTCGGTACCCACGCTTATGCTCTGCAACAGAGCGAGTGCAAAATTAGAAAAGGTGCATTTTGATGTTTGAGTGCTTGACGTGACGATGCTTTGGCGATCTTCCTTACCTTAGCATGAAGTCTTACTAATGTGCAGGAATGAAAGCACGGTTTGTTTGAGGGTGAAAGCTGACATCTCCGTTTTCTTTTTGATACCGGAAATAACAAGAAGAGCCTAGAATGGATGGAGGCGCCACAGCGGTAGAGATGGTCGTGCTGCGGGCGTGAAGTTTGACGGTAAAGTTCCATGGTTGACGGACGGTTCTGTCTCCTCTAAAAGTTCAGCTGGAGCAGTGGTGATTCCCGCAGAGTCTGTCACCTTCAAGTTCAAGACATCTCACATTACAACATCGACGGCTGCAGAACACGCATTCGTGCTGCTCTGGAGTTTATTGTTCACAAATCATCACATTCATGGTCCATCTTATATGACTCAAAGGCAGCTCTCCAGTGTCTGATGTCCCCTTTCAACCACGGACCAAATGTGCAACTAGTCCCAGACATCCGACTACTCCAACATCACGCAATCAACAAGGGGCACAACGTCATCTACCACTGAATACCGGGTCACTGCGGAATTTCGGGAAATCACAGTGTGGATGACGCCACCCGATCGGCCCACGATGATGCCCATGTTATACCAATACCACTGTCACGAACAGATGCAGCCACAAGTCTTCGCTCTTTCGCCCGCGAGCTTACGCAGGATCTGTTGAAGACCAGTGAATTCAAGAACGCACGTCTCCACAGATTGGATCCACGTCTGCAACTCCGTCTACCACCAGGGTTACCACGAGCGGAAGCAACACTTATTTGCAGCTTATGGCTCGGCGTGGCATTCACGAACTACTTTACATTCCGCAATGGAATGGCCGACAGCCCTACTTGTGACTCCTGCGGCTGCGAGGAGACGATTGAACACCTCCTTTGTGACTGTCCCCGTTACAAAGCGCCAGGAAAAGAGCTCGTGACCGTGCTCGAAAAACTGGACAATCGCCCCTTTACAGAGGAAAAAGTTCTAGGACACTGGTCCAGACGGGCTTCGGCACTCAAGGCCTTAAGGGCTTTGCTGAAGTTTTTAAGGACATGCGAATTGTGCGACCGCCTTTGAACGTTGTAGCGCGTAGTATCGCGTTACTGTGTGAATTTTATGGTTTCCGTTTTTCTATCTTCTTCTTTCTCCTTTTATTCCCTTTACGCCTTTCCCCAGCACAGCGTAGCCAGCCGGTACTTACACTGGCTAACCTCCCTGTCTTTCCTTCCCTTTGTCTCCTCCTCCTCCTCCTTACTAATAATGTGCACTTATAGTGCTTAGCGGTTGAAACGCGAGAGTCGGAGCGTGGAGGCTGCCTGACACTTCTTGGGCCACCTGTGGGCGCTGGGGACGCCAAGCTGACGCCTTTTTCCATCGCATGAAAGCGATACTGTTTGTAATGCGTCGTGACTGCATTCGACCCCTCGGCGATGGCTCTGCGATCACCGGAAAGCACCGGCCGCCATGCGGTCCGAGTATCGCGTTTTAGTCGCTGAGCACTGTACACGCATTGCAAGTACACTTACTGTATCCGAGGGATTGTATCCAAGGCGACCGAGGGATTGTAGCGAAACGCCAGGAAAGCAGCGCATAGCAGCACCGACTGCTTGCACTGGTGTCTGCTGGCCGGGAGCATGAAACGTGGGCTTTGTGGACTGGTCGTTAAGCATCTTCGTTTTATACGTTAACCTAGACTCAGAGGTCTATGGAGAAGTCATGCATATATATATATATATATATATATATATATATCTATATATATATATATATATATATATATATATATATATATATATATATATATATATATATATATATATATATATATATATATATATGCATGACGAGTCCATAGCGTAGCGAGGGAAGCGTAGCCCCTGCTACGCTTCCGTTAACTTGGATCCCGTCCGTAACGCTTAATGACCATCGGTTATCTTCCCTTTTCATTACATGTCCTGCCCATGCCCAGTTCTTTTTCTTGATTTCAACTAAGATGTCAATAACTCGCGTTTGTGCCCTCACCCAATCTGCTCTTTTCTTATCCCTTAACGTTATATAATATATATATATACGGTTTCGTGCGCGCGCGCGCGTGTGTGTGTGTGCGTGTGTGTGTGTGTGTGTGTGTGTGTGCGTGTGTGCGTGTGCGTGCGTATGTGCGTGCGTGCGTGCGTGCGTGCGTGTGCGCGCGCGTGCGTGTGTGAAAGAATGAGGGCAAGAGAATACATGAGTCTTGAACGCACTTTCTCATGCACTAGGCTAGGTGCAGCATGTCTACAGTCGGGTACTCAAGTCTATCGCCTTCAGGTACTGAAGAAGCGCTCGAATGGCTTTCTGGGCTAATGAACTCTGAGGCCAGGCTCCCAAGACCTCTGCTTCTGTAAATGGCATAGCGTCCTGTCTATTCAAGGCGCACTGGAGAGCCTGGCTTTGTCAACGCAGGCTTCCTTTCAAAGCTAAGCTGACAGTAAGTGACATGCTTTCAACAACGTTTACTTCAACGCACGAATGCCTTCCATGAATGGAGACGGCCTAATGCACTGATGCTCAAATGTTCAGCAGGCAACTAATCCTGTAAATGTTGTGGGCGGACGCCTAAGTGGTAACGCCGGTGCATAAAAAAAAAGAGAAATTGTGTGGCTGTATATCTCAAAGACACCACGCCACCAAACTCAATCGTTAGCTTACAACATTAGTAATTTTCTTTTTTTACCTTGAACCAAACTGGTCGCCGGAAAATGTACTTAGCCTGTGATAACATTGGCGAAAGTCTAAAACACTACTCTAAAACGAAGCATATTTCCTTTTCTGCCTTTAACACACGCGGTTAACTTGGTTGAGCTTTAGCGCTGTATTTTTTTTTTCCTGCATTTGATATGTAGTGCCCTTTGTCGTTTTTTACACCATAAAGGTTCTACATCCGTTCTGAGGTTAAAGACGCGAAATGATTTATTAACCACTCTGCCATATAATTCTGCTGCTTATGTTTATGGGGAGAAAAAAAAGCTTCTTTAGCATAGCCGGATATTTCCGCGCATACGACAGTCGCATGTCAAAACTTTATTACAAAGTACTTTATGGACTGCACTAAGTACTTCTGTGCAAGCAAGAAAAAAGAATCATTTTCCAAGGAATCTGAATTTTCGCGCATGAAAGAACACGCCGGGCTCCTAACGACAAACGTGTGAATATACCCGCCATATATTATGCGCCGTAACGGCAATCACCAACTAAGAACGCTGGAACTCAGTAAAATAAGCAAAGGCAGTGGAGTTGGCGGATCAATAAGAAAAGAAAAATTGAATGCTTCATGCATCTTCAAGGCAGGAGTGAAGGACAAAATAACTCAGAAAAAAATAAAAGAAAGCAGGCATCGCATAGCGTCTCTGACTAAGTTTAATATTAGACATTGATATACGATGCCGAGAAATGAGCTCCAAGAAACAGCAGCTCTGCGGCACCCCTTGCCGGAAAGCAATAGTAAAGCGCTCTCAGAGTGAAAAGAAAATAAACCAGAAAAAAGAAATAGCGAAGCTGTATGTTGGAGAGAAAGCGAGGGTTCCAGCCTAAGGCTCCAGAAGGATAGGTCATGGCAGTTTCGAGAGCTTTGTCGAATCAAATTACACGTAGCATCAAAGTCCTTGCAGAGTCCGGTGGAATGTGCCTTTCTCTGTCCGTCTATATTTATATATATATATATATATATATATATATACGCGTGCGTGCGTGCGTGCGTGCGTGCGTGCGTGCGTGCGTGCGTGCGTGCGTGCGTGTACTGCTGTGTCGCCAGCAAATGTATGTGCCGAGGCGAGAATAGGCTGCGCGATTCGCGCCAGAATGAGGTGCTGCCGCAGGCCCGCAGTGGAAGCCCGCATATAGGCGACGCCACTTGCAGCGGCTGTGTCCCGCGCTATCAGTCTGATCCCAATATGTCAGGCGTGGAATGCCAATTTGCGAGCTGATTGCACCGCCCGCCCTGCTGCTTTCCCGGCCAGCGACTCGTTCGCGCCTGAAAGAACGGCGAGGCGAAGACGAGAGTGAGGCGCCTTGCTGCATTCGAGCGCCGGAAAGGGTTGGCTGCCATGGAGCGGCGACGGCGGCGTCTGCCTCACGCGCCGAAGGACGGAGCGGATTGCTCGACGAACCCCGTAGCGTTCCTTGTTCACGCCGTAATAGGCGCGAACAGGATGCGTGGTGAACAGGCCAGTCGGCTCGTACCGAACAGGCTTTTGTTCCTCTTGAGCGGGGGTCTGTTTTCAGTCAGCCGATCCGTCTGAAATGAAGGCTTTGTGGAAGAGAGTCGGAACAAATTATGGGCGCGACCGCACACAAAGAATCCATGATTGCGACAAGGTGGGTTTCGCGTGACGAAATTTTCCGGCTCGAAAGCCTGGCACAGGATTGCAGTAATCGTTCCGGTTAGATTTGAGTCGGAAAAAAGATGTTGAGCATTCTGTGTACGGGTGCCAGAAGTCTAAGTAGCAAAGCGTCTCGAATAGCAAGCAACTTATTTTGGTTTTGATTGCGGCTGGTGCGACGAGGCCATGCCCGTACTATCCCGACAAAAGAAAAACCCAGCGCAATAAAAAAAAAGAAACAAGCAACCATGCACAGTTCTCTCTGCGCATTAAGAAATGCGCGTAGCACTGATATGACTGATTCGCATGTGCGTAGTTTCAGGCCTGTAGCACAGCTAGCGCCTGCGCATTGCTTCATTCACATTTTAATTAGGCATAAATAAGCATAACAACTGTGCGAATGTGTATAGTTCCCCGCTTGTGGTTCATTTCGGTGTAATAGTTCATTGTAGTAGCACTCACTGCGAATGTATTAACTATGCATTGTTAAAAAAATAAATTATGGGGTTTTACGTGCCAAAAGCACTATCTGATTATGACGCACGCCGTAGTAGGAGACTCCAGAAATTTAGACCATCTGGGGGTCTTTAACGTGCGCCTAAATCTATGTACACGGGTGTTTTCGCATGTCGGCCCCATCAAAATGCGGCCGCCGGGGCCGGGATTCGATCCCGCGACCTCGTGCTCAGCAGCCCAACACCATAGCCACCAAGCAAACGCGGCGGGTTGTGCATTGTTGGGGATAACACTGTGCAAGTATAGGTGTGTCTGACTACATCTTAGTTAAATAAAAAATAATTCCGACTTATGTCTACATCGTTTTGTCTAACTTGAATAAATTGCTCGCACGTGCTGCAAGCCATGACATCCATGGAAAAGGAAAGAGGGAATGAAAGAGAGCTGACAATATTTAATGGATATGGGATGTGTTTTTCTTATAATACGCCTATATCATTCTGCTCCGCGTGATGAGGACGGCATACTATTGACGCATTGATGCTTCGTACCCACGCACAAAACGTAGGCAATCGCGCACAGTAACGGTTAACTAAATCGTCTGGCGACTGTCTCTTTAGTGCTTCCGTTGCGTGCAAAGCACGACCAGGGCTGTTGCAAGGTCCAAGTACATAATGCGACTCCAACTCCATAATGCAACTCCAATTATATAATGCAGCTGCTACGTATAAATTCAAGGCAAATCTTACGGTCAGCCGCGAGTCTGTATCGCACTGGAAGAGCGACAAAACATCAACTCTGGAGACAAGCACTGATGCCAAGCTCCCAATCCTACTTTCCTCCATTCCCAACATGAGAGACGCAGCGAAGCTGAGCTCCCGAAAAAGCGGCACAAAGGAATCAACTTGTACGCTATGCAATTGTATTATAAACTATGCTTTGGTATAGTCGACATAAAATGTCAACGAGCAGCGGAATCTGTTAAACATTTCAATATTTACGCAACCTGGGGCATACACTCTAGCATTCGGATTTCAATTCTGTACTAGCACACGTGGCAAGCATAGTGTTTTTCGGTTTCATTCACTACGACGAAGACTGCTATTAAACTGAGTATTTTTTCGGATTCCGTGGTCCTTACACTTTAGATACCCACATAGACTGGTTTCTCCTCCTCCTCCTCCTCCTCCTCCTCCTCCTCCTCCTCCTCCTCCTCCTCCTCCTCCTCCTCCTCCTCCTCCTCCTCCTCATCCTGTTTACAGCAACCTCCCTCTTCCTTCGCTCTTTGAAGCAGGGGAAGTATAGCCACTATCGCTAGCTAAAATATTAACTTCCAGTACTTCGCGTTGGAACACGCGCTTGGACATCAAGTCTGAACGTGCTCGAATACAATGGGCCATGCTTAACGTCGGTGAACCGGTGAGCCCCTCTCTCACAGCGCAATGAGGAGCCTGTTTTGTGCGAAGCCTGTTATGTTTGGCGTCGTGAACGACCGCAAGAAATGAGATAGGGGGAACAACAGTGCACGCAATAAAACCACGTGACAGAAAACACGACACGAGCACGGTTCCCGCGCTCTTTCAGTGCGTGACTTCACGGTTAGATACACCGAAGCGTTTCGTGACATCCCGCTGGTCACGAATACAACGGTGGCCATATAGCTTTGGACTAAACGGTGACCGTGCCCCCCTATATACATTTGTTTATGCACCTGTATATGCATTTCCTATTTTTCTTTCTTTCTCACTTTCTCCCTATATGTTAGGCGCTGATTTACAGTTGGGACGACTGGAAGTCACGCCTTACGCACACGGCGGCGTCAAAACGGCATAAATTCGCCCAGTTCTGTGAATTTGTTTATTTTGGTTTTTGCTGGTTGGGTGCATTATAACGGTGACTAAAAATGACCTCAATAGAATGCTTGGTGCCTCTCCGCGTCTCTCTAATTTTCCTTTCGTAAGCGTTTATTATTCATGATGCGAAGCCTGAAGAGACATTTTTTTTCGCAGGAGACAATGAATATTTGAAAGCACATTAAGGCGTTTTTTGACCGTGTTTCTAGATCGAAGCAATTTTTTTAAGAACATTTCCCAGCAAAGCCATTATTTCTAGACTTATCAACTCGGGATTGAAATTTACTGGAAAATATGTCTGAAAACTCCCAACAGAAAGAACATTGCCCAGTAATGCTATGTTATAGCGCAGCGCTTAGGTGCCCGTTCCTGCGGCAAGTGTCGGCGTCGGCCTCGGCGTAACCGAGCGAATGAGCACAGCGAAAGATGAAGGCGAACGCGGAGTGCCGCGGGGGGCGGAGGGGGGAAAGGTGAGAGAGGCGAGAAGGAAAGCGGAGAAGAGGGTGTAGCGTAACCAGGAGGCCGAAAGCGGAGGAGTATATGGCGAAAAGGGTGAGGAGGAAAGCGGAGTGCCGGCATGACCACACATGAGGCCAGCGCGGAAACAATGCGCTGGCGTGGGCGTTGGACCCACTGCGCATGCGCTACCTCGCCTGTGGCGCCGCCGCCGCTAGAGAATGCGCTCCTGCGTGAGCCACGCGTTTCCGTGTTCACGTTTTCTTTATGAACAATGAGCGACGCAATCGTTGGAAATGCTTCGTCTGCCGCTGCTGGTAAACGAGCTGCCCGAGCAGGGGCTGAGCGCCACCGCCGAGAGAACCTTGTCCTTCAGAATCAAATTCTTTGCCACAATATATCGCGTATTCAAAACACCTAAGCAGCTGCGCTTGAAATTCGTATTAGGAAGTATCGTAATTGTCGGTGAAATTTGTTTTCTAGATTTCTCACCTCGGAATTGCATCTCAAAGAAAAATGTGCGGGAAAATTCGCAACTACGATGCACTTTTATTCGAATCCTAGCCACGTTCAAAGAAAACCTTTTTTTTTTTTTGTTAGGATTAGTATACAACGGAACGAATTCAACCGATTGCTTTCACTCGAGGCTTACGAACTTGAAGAAGGAATGGTCTTCTCTGTCTTTAAGGTATTACTAAACCAAGTCTACACCGAGCACCTTGACCAACAAGGACCCCGTAAAACTTGAGCAAGCAAGTGTACTTCGGCACCTTTAGGCAATGAAGATGCATGAAAGATCGATTTGAAACGCACCGAAGGATCGATGTATAGACCACGTGGACGTCATTGTGCAGGCTAGGCACAAGCCTTAACTAAATTATTCAATGCTAATGTCCGCGATGGTCACCGCTCTCGCACCTTGTCGGCGCATTTGTCAAAATTTGATCGTACGCGCCAGAGGTACGGCACGCCAAGCACCGGCGTTCACGTTATGAATATTCACCCGATTGCGAGAAGACGTCACGACACCGTCGTACATTCGTCGTACCATCGTTGTACATTGAAAAATATCTAATGATAGGATTGTCGGGCGCATCGCACATGGCGTACACGTGCTAGCACAGATCGAACGACCTAAATCGTGCCGAATATCTGAGACCAGCGTCTGCCATTAAGTAAAAAAAAAAAAATATTGCTCGAAACAATATCCAGCAGACAAAAAAAAAGCACGGTTACATTTACTCTGACTGAATTGTGCCTATTGCTTTCGCCGGGTAGCATTAAAGATGACCACGCACTTATTTCTTTTCGTCCTTTTTCTCTTTCTTTTGTTTTCAGTATTCTTGCTTCTTGCCGTTTCTTCTATCGCGAGGTGGTGATTGGGGCTTGGGATACTTAAAGCGAAAAATTGCTAATTTGGTGTCAACTTTCACGTTCACGAGCCGCACGGTAAGTCTTCCAGGCGTTATCTATAGGATGACTCAATCAGATTCGTGGCGGTCGTCAAAAGTGAGAACCTGTAAAATATTTTTCATAAATATTGCTTAGTCCAAGTTGTCGTTTAATAAATGACGGCGATAAACGTTTTTAGCAAACTCAGCCGTCCACCAAAGAGAGAGAGAGAGAGAAACGAAAAGGGAAAGGCAGGGATGTTAACCAAGCACGTGCCCGGGTGGCTACCCTACACTTGGGGAGGAGAAAAGGGAAGAATAGATAAGAAGGAGAGAGAAGAAAAATATAAAGAGTCAGTCATTCGCAGAGTCAGTCGCAGAGGAATGTCCACTGTCACAAGCGCTCGTACAGTCCAGTAGCCTACAAAAAGTGCAGAAAGGCTTTTGTAGCTTTTCGTATGCAAGAATGCATAGACCGTGGTCACCAAGGTGTTTTAAGGTGTTGTGCGAAGGTTAGATACTTAATTCAATTCTGCCTTACTTTGATCGATTTACTTGGTAAAACTTGCGGCGTACTTTGACTGTATTCCATCCTCTTCAACATATACACTAGTGCGGGAATAGCTTTTTGCACCAGCGATGGATGTGGCTAGAATCAAAGTATCTTTGACGGAACGAAATGTTCTCATCGCTATGGGTACAGCTCTAGATCCAGTACGCGCTTGTTGTGGGAGCGTCATACATTGAATTCATTTCCTTCAAAATGCATGCTGTTTTGAGGAAATTAGTGCAATAAAAGACTACGCTTGTTTTCATGATACTTTTTAAGTTTTATTGTCGTATTCGGTAGACGCTATGCAACTATATAACAGTGTTCTACTGAATACAACGCTACATATCACAATTGATGGTGCGATGTGTTGAAGCGGTGGAGCATGCGTTCGGCTTTTAATATATACTGCAATCTATACCACTCTCTCTGCATGTGCGACAGCAGAGCGCGGCGCATACACGTAACGTCCCTGAACATGACTGCGGGAAACCACAACCCACCGCTGTATGTGTGAAGGACACCGTCCCAATGTGCGCGGGTCAATCCCAGAGGCAGTGTAATACCAATTCGCATCGCACTGATTTTCGCTGCTTAAATACGATGTTTAGTAGGATTTCATGGTGCCTCGAAAAGCATAAACCTTTTTGTGATGCTTTAGAATGTGTTCTTACGGTTTACGGCTTGTTCCTAAGTGGCGCTGAAGTGGCCTATAATTTGCGCGTATTTTTCCGTGTTTCACGCACACTTTGACAACACTTCTCACATTAACATCGACTATACTGGTTTCATTGCTAAAGGGCAACAAAAAGAAGAAAGCTTCTACAGTCGTATCGCCTCAAAAATATGACAACCGGCCCACATTTTCTTTTCTTTTTTTTTTTTTACTCTACAAGGTGTGCGCGTGATGGTTCTGCAGTAGGGTGCACTGTAAAGACGCGTAGGATGTGGGGATGTGGTATCAGTTACAAGATTCTGCAAGGGCTCCAGCGGCCGTATTTTACAGCAATTCATTTCAGTTTTAATCTACTTTTTTTTTTATCGCCCGACGCGCGAAGTAAACCATCCACACAGAACATCAGGCCGGCGGTGTTCGAGTGACAAAGGGTTAAAAACGGAAAACGACAGCAAGCTTGCAAAATACGACTTCTGCAGTACCTCAAACACAGTTAGGCAAAGTGCTCCAAGAATTGCTTATTTCCCAATGTCAAACGAGCGCGGAAGAGAACGCCGTCTTGAGGGTGAGAGACAAAACTGGGCTGCAGTGATGTTGCAGAGGAGTGTCAATGAAGGTCCTAGGGCAAAGCTTCTCAGGACCTTGTAATTAAAGTTCTTTGTCTGTCTGTTAATGCAAGCAATGACACCAAGTACCGAATGAGCCTGTAGAGCGCGGTAAAGAGTAAAAGTGTATTAAAGCCACACATTGGAACAGGAAGGTCGATGTTTAGCAGTTTACTAGATGTCGAGCCTCTTGACAGGCTTGGTCAGGAAGTGCAACATTGGCGTGAAATGCATATCTTTGCTTACACGTGGTCATTATGTGTACGGCTCATTGGAGCCTTCTAAGCAAGCTCTCCAGCACTCCTTCAGGAACTTGTACCGTGTGGTTTATGCGTAACTTCACTAAACCGACCAGACGCGAAGGATAGGAATTAAAGGAATGAGTGCACTTAAATTAAAGAAAAAAAAAATTGAACCGGCACCACTGTTTGAAAGCAGTGACTACTTCGGCCGAAAATCATCTGCAAATAGAAGAAATATCTGTGCCACGACTGCAAAATGTATATACAAGTGAAGTCAGAAACGATCATTCATTTCCGGAAGAGATGGAGAGGTGAAAAGTATAAAAAAATACATTTTTTTTTCAGAACAAAACTGTCCACAGAACTACCACACGACACAAAGCTTTACGCTTAGCTACGCCAGCAAGTGAATATCAGCCACCTCCTCCAACTGTCAGCCGCCCCCCACCCCACCCCTCGCACACACACATTTCCCATTAGGTAACAACCTATTTCATAGTGCAGGCTTCAAAGGTAGCCCATGGATTGCGAAAATATCCTTAATGGCGAGCCTTACATGTGCACAATCATACTTGGTTAATAAGTGATAATAATAAGTGATACTCGGTTCCTTTAGCCTGAAAGAAAGTGGTCCGCGCCCACGCAATCCTCTCTTTGAATATATAAGCGGGACCACTTAAAGGCTCACACGTGTTATATAACTGCTTTCGTCAGAAAGGGAGGCGATATAACCTAGCCATACAAATCTCACTTATCCGCCCGCGCATAGATCTAACCACGTAGTTTGAGTGACCACGACATACATGGCTGCAGTACTAGACGTTTGCCTTGAGCCCTGGCAGCTGCTTACTACACGGAGCATGCGCAGTGCTTCAATCACGGGTGCTCGGACGTGTCGCAGTAAGGGCGGGCTCCAGACGCTTCTTTCGCAGCACCGGGGCACCCGTGCCTGAGTGTCTGCCAGCCGCATTCAACGTCTCGGCAGGTGTGCGTTTTCGAGATCCCTAGGGCCTAAAATTATTGCCGCCGCTTTAATAATAAAGAAAAATTACGTGCGAGGTCTTGAACGGCTCCCCGATGGCAGCGTGATTTCGAAGTGCGCTTCCAGTGCATCGCTTGTTCCCCGCATTCGCGCCTCTCGCCTTCCCAACGTCTCGCAAACCGCGCGAGCATGCCACCTAATACAAGCCTCGAACGCCGCTGGGAAGCATAAACTGCTTTAGACTTCGGCACCCTGGCGAAAGACATCACGGATGCCGTTAGCGTAAATGGCTCGATTCGTCACTCCTGGCCAGGCATTGGTAATGATCGTAGCGGTTCCCCCGGGGTAGGCGTTGAGCAATTAGTTAGCACAGCTGGTTCGTGGAAATCTCGTTGGCGTTGATAAGCTCCTTCTTGTAGGGCACTATTATTCATGTTGCCGGTTGTTCGCATTTCTCTGTTCGTCTCCGCCAACGCAGACAGCGTGTGCACGCTAATAAAGTTTCGCGAGAGATGGGTCTTTTCTATGTGTTCCCGCTTTGTGACTAAGCGTATAAGAAATCACGAATCAACCCACTTATGAGAGAAAAAACCCTAGTCTCCAAAAACATTGCTGTGAGGTTGCAGATTATTGAAGGCGTTTCCTTTTTTATCTGGCACTTTTGGAGCAATACAGATATATCGCTGCTCTTCTTTTTTTTTTTTTCAGCCGGAGTGATTTACTTTCACAGAAAATCTGAGTAGTTGACCTGAACTACTCAGATTGTATCCAGCTTTCGCGCTCGGGGTAAGAGCAGGAGGTAACAAGAGGAAAAAAATTACAACAATGATGATGAATAGGAGAGAAGAGCGGATCGGTGCGAATACAGAGAAAAAAGCACGGGAAGCAGTTCGTTCACTGTAGCTTAGAAAATCAAGATTGGCTGTCGTGGCCTGGCCATCGACCACAGTATTTCGGCTACTAATAAAAAATAACACTTTTACTAAGTCAGCCATTGTATACATGCGCCAGAGATGCAGTCATAGACTGTCTTTTTCGCGAGTACAGCGGGAATACACAAAATACGGGATCAAATGTTTTCGGCACGGCTCAGTGCTCGAAGTCCGGCCTTCCCGCACGGCCAAGAAAATTAAGATAGTATCGAGTAAAAGACACGTTAGATTTAACTTTTCTCTGAGCTTCTAAGCCCACCGCACCAAGCTTGTTGTCTCGGCAGTTACAACGTAGATATTTGCTACTTGGAACAGATTCGGTCTAATATCAAAAACAAACTTTGCCAAGAACATTTCATTATATCTCACAGCCACACAGTAAAACTTTCATGAAATGTTTGAAATTTCTTTTCGTCTTTTTAAAAGACACCGATTCGTTATGTAGAAAAGTGTGAGGCTGTATAGGCTAGCTGTATAGCTACCGATAGCCTACACATAACTGCGCGTGCCTGCGGAGTGAAATGCTATAAATGGCCCAAATCACCACCACCACCACCACGATCACCATCGCCATCATCATCATTATTTTTATTTTTAGTAGTCTATTATTATTATTATTATTATTATTATTATTATTATTATTATTATTATTATTATTATTATTATTATTATAAGTAGTAGTAGTGGTAGTAGTAGTAGTAGTAGTACTATTATCATCATCATCACCACCACCACCACCGCCAGCTTGTTTTTATATCGACTGCAGGACGAAGGCCTCTCCCAGCGATCATCAATTACCCCTGTCTTGCGATACTGATTCCAACATGTTCCTGCACAATTTCTAATTTTATCCCCCCCCCCCCTAATCTTCTGCATCATTGCGAAAAACAATCATTCCATTCTACCGGTGATCACATATGGGGCTGAAACTTGGATGCTAACAAAGACTCTCGAGAACAAGCTAAAGACCGCGCAGATTGCAATACAACAAGTAATGTTAGGTGTAACGTTAAGAGACAGGAAGAAATCGGTGTTGATAAAAAAGCGAACGGGGACATTTGATATTTTAGTTGACATTAGGAGAAACACAAGATGGAGGTAAGCAGGAGACCTAATGTGTATGGTAGATAGGCGGCGGACCATTAAAGTTATAAAATGGGTGCCAAGGGAAGGAAAGTTCAGTTGAGCACAACAGAAAAGTATATGGCACAAATAGTCGACGTATCTCTCCGCAAGGTTATAATAACAATGCGAATAATGCAGATAGAATGTTTACCAGCGATTGACCACGTTGCTCTTGTATGGCACTAAAGGCTCATGAATTTCTTAGCACAAACTTTCCGAGAAGTCTGCGTGGGAAAAATTTTACCTGCAGTTGTTAGGCTGAAAACTGCTTATACTCCGTTTCATACATAGCAGGCAAAGCTGCAGAACCTAAGCAAGTAGTCCGGTCATAGAAGCGTCACTCCGCGGATTTCGCAGTGCAGCTGTTCCTGACATGCGGCGATTGCTACGGAACAACTACTTCAGATATTACTCATACAACTTGCGCACGTACGCTTACGCCAAATTACATACTATTTTTTGCGCTCGTTTTTAATTGCGCTGTGCGAAATACTGTTTTCATCGCGAGCGAAAATAGCGCGCCGTAGCTGATGGTCGCAGAAGCATTTCACTCCGCTTGTTCATTTGGTAAATAAGCTCGCATCTGCGACGCTGTCATCACATTTTATGACATATAGGTATAGAATACAATGTTGCACCGAGTCACATGGCATACGTCTATATATTTTGTTCTTATGTGACGCACTACTTTTTTGGTCGTGAATACGAGCAGTGAGGGAGAAATCTGTGAAGCCAGTGAGAGAAGTCGGTGTCCGAAAAGAATGCGACGCCAATCTAAGTTTAGAACTGCCTGCAAAGCGTGCTTTGCCACTGCAAGAGTAATAGTGCAAAGAAGCCAAACGTTTTATGACACACACTCAAGCGGCATGACACATACTGAAGCTATGAGACTTCAAAACATGGTCCTTTTATTTACATTGCCAAGTTTGACCTTCTGAGGGCGAAACTGAAACTGTGTTCTGTAAACCAAAGAGGAACCGTTTATGTAGATTCCCAGAGGCACAGCGTGCGGCTGGAAAATCGCTTCGAGAACAATGTTCAGGGGCAGTGGCGAGCATACAGGAAGCAAACCAGGAAATTTAAGTGCTAGAGACCCCTCGCACACATAGCAATAAACTAAACCAATAAGCAATAATACTCAGAAAAAGGAATGCTTTGCACAAGTTTCGGAATAGGTGAACGTATAATATGATTCTTGAGCAAAACGTTGTATGGTTTTAAAGACTTAGTTTACTTCGAACACGCGCCGAAACAATTTCTTCTGTTGCTCTGTGCAGGTTCAGAAAGAAATACAATGGGGAAACAAGGGCGATGGAACTAGGGTATGCGCGATTCTAGAAAACGAGTCGACGCAGTAAAATACTAATGCAAGGTAATTGTAACAGTACAAAAGAGAGCCGATAATTTTGATGATTAGCTCTCCTTGCTTATCGAAATGTAAAGGGCAAAGGATAAAATTTCTAACTGCAGAAATTAGATAACTTTAGTGTTCGCCGCAGACAGCGCGTACATATTGTAATCCGCCTCTTTCAGCTTTCAGCTTCATGATGGTAATGGCATGAACGACTATATTAAAATGTCTACCTTCGTGCATAAATTCGTCTCCACCTCATACAATCATGCAATCCCAGCTAGGGACTCTACGACAGCGTAAGACACACGAGGACAACAAAAGTCGCAACTTTATAATATAGGCAACGCCAAACTGCAAGCACACTGAACTCAACATGCGCAGGGTAACAGCAGTACGTAATTCCACCGCCAAATGTTCCCGCTTATCATCATCATCATCATCAGCCTGGTTACGCCCACTGCAGGGCAAAGGCCTCTCCCATACTTCTCCAACAACCCCGGTCATGTACTAATTGCGGCCATGCCGTCCCTGCAAACTTCTTAATCTCATCCGCCCACCTAACTTTCTGCCGCCCCCTGCTACGCTTCCCTTCCCTTGGGATCCAGTCCGTAACCCTTAATGACCATCGGTTATCTTCCCTCCTCATTACATGTCCTGCCCATGCCCATTTCTTTTTCTTGATTTCAACTAAGATGTCATTAACTCGCGTTTGTTCCCTCACCCAATCTGCTCTTTTCTTATCCCTTAACGTTACACCTATCATTCTTCTTTCCATAGCTCGTTGCGTCGTCCTCAATTTGAGTAGAACCCTTTTCGTAAGCCTCCAGGTTTCTGCCCCGTAGGTGAGTACTGGTAAGACACAGCTATTATACACTTTTCTCTTGAGGGATAATGGCAACCTGCTGTTCATGATCTGAGAATGCCTGCCAAACGCACCCCAGCCCATTCTTATTCTTCTGATTATTTCCGTCTCATGATCCGGATCCGCCGTCACTACCTGCCCTAAGTAGATGTATTCCCTTACGACTTCCAGTGCCTCGCTGCCTATTGTAAATTGCTGTTCTCTTCCGAGACTGTTAAACATTACTTTAGTTTTCTGCAGATTAATTTTTAGACCCACTCTTCTGCTTTGCCTCTCCAGGTCAGTGAGCATGCATTGCAATTGGTCCCCTGAGTTACTAAGCAAGGCAATATCATCAGCGAATCGCAAGTTACTAAGGTATTCTCCATTAATTTTTATCCCCAATTCTTCCCAATCCAGGTCTCTGAATACCTCCTGTAAACACGCTGTGAATAGCATTGGAGAGATCGTATCTCCCTGCCTGACGCCTTTCTTTATTGGGATTTTGTTGCTTTCTTTATGGAGGACTACGGTGGCTGTGGAGCCGCTATATATATTTTTCAGTATTTTTACATACGGCTCGTCTACACCCTGATTCCTTAATGCCTCCATGACTGCTGAGGTTTCGACAGAATCAAACGCTTTCTCATAATCAATGAAAGCTATATATAAGGGTTGGTTATATTCCGCACATTTCTCTATCACCTGATTGATAGTGTGAATATGATCTATTGTTGAGTAGCCTTTACGGAATCCTGCCTGGTCCTTTGCTTGACAGAAGTCTAAGGTGTTCCTGATTCTATTTGCAATTACCTTAGTAAATATTTTGTAGGCAACGGACAGTAAGCTGATCGGTCTATAATTTTTCAAGTCTTTGGCGTCCCCTTTCTTATGGATTAGGATTATGTTAGCGTTCTTCCAAGATTCCGGTACGCTCGACGTCATGAGGCATTGCGTATACAGGGTGGCCAGTTTCTCTAGAACAATCTGCCCACCATCCTTCAACAAATCTGCTGTTACCTGATCCTCCCCAGCTGCCTTCCCCCTTTGCATTTCTCCCAAGGCTTTCTTTACTTCTTCCGGCGTTACCTTTGGGACTTCGAATTCCTCTAGACTATTTTCTCTTCCATTATCGTCGTGGGTGCCACTGGTACTGTATAAATCTCTATAGAACTCCTCAGCCACTTGAACTATCTCATCCATATTAGTAATGATATTGCCGGCTTTGTCTCTTAACGCATACATCTGATTCTTGCCAATTCCTAGTTTCTTCTTCACTGTTTTTAGGCTTCCGCCGTTCCTGAGAGCATGTTCAATTCTATCCATATTATACTTCCTTATGTCAGCTGTCTTACGCTTGTTGATTAACTTCGAAAGTTCTGCCAGTTCTATTCTAGCTGTAGGGTTAGAGGCTTTCATACATTGGCGTTTCTTGATCAGATCTTTCGTCGCCTGCGATAGTTTACTGGTATCCTGCCTAATCGAGTTACCACCGACTTCCATTGCACACTTCTTAATGATGCCCACAAGATTGTCCCGCTTATATTATCGTTCAACTCGTCAAATCGCTTTGGACGTGATCAGTGGACCAGTGACAACACTAGAGCGTTATTTTGTAAGTACTGACAATATGAATATAATGTTGCTCCACGCATCTGCTTTTCTTGTGTGTGTGTGCGCTAGTGCATGTGTTCACGACAGCAGATTAAAAAAGTGTGGAAGCACATTGTTCAGGTGGTCGCCTTGCAAAGCACATATCCTAAGTCAAAAAATATAATATGGAGAACCAAGGCACATTTCCCAATCTACATGAAGCGAAGAATTTTCGTAGCGGGTAACGAAATTCTGTAGAACTCTTCATTTTCTCTCACGCGTATTACAGAAAAGCGATTTCGTACCAGCTGGCAAATTGGCTAGAGGCCGGAAACGCCCCCACATTACTTCACGTGGCCCACGAGAAGTCATGATTAAACTAACTCCGGGATCGGCGCACTATTCGTCGCGCTATCTCCAATATCAGCCTAGTTTACTATTGCTCTGTCGCCAGGAGCGGCGCTTCGTATTCAAGAAGTCGATTGACCAGGCACGCCAAACCCAGAAAAATGAAGGTGTATAAAGTTTCGCTTTAATATAGGAATTGTTTCCTTCAAGGCATCTATTTGTTGAAGCAGGGATATGACAAGTACCATTTGTTTCACTGCGCAACATACCCATTTTGAAACGGCGAAAACCCGTTCTGAAGGATTAGCTAAGTATAGGCACCTAAAGGATGGCTAAATCATTAAAAAAATCAGCTAAATCAAAGACGCCGCCGAATATAATCTGCTGTTCTATTAAGAAGGCGGTGTACGTTATAGATGCCGAAGAGTCGACATTATGTGTTGAATCTTTATGTAGGAATTCTTTTTTTTATTACGCAGCACAGATGTGCGCTTACTCGTACTACTTCGGCTGCCGGAATGCAGGGTTTACATAAGTGCGTTTGCTGGTAGTTGCATTCAGAGAACTAAAACTTCGTTTGTATATCCACAAATACATTCGGCGAGCAATGATCCAAGCGAAACTATAGTAACGGGCAAATAAAGCTTCACATTATTGTAAAAGCATTGTAGAAGTAGTCAAGAGATCTATCTACGAGTAGGAACACAGGGGTCAATAAACGAGTTTAGTCATTGAGGTTCAGGAAAACATGGACATTCGATCGCCGTCTAAGGAAAAGCAAACAATAGCCATTTGCGACCTCGTGCAGACGATAGATCTCGTTACTACCGCTAAACCGAAAGAACGATCATCTACCAAAAGAATCGGCGCTCCCATTAAACAGTTGCCCGCGTGACAAAAACAAAGAAAGGCAGAAAAATAACTGCTGAAAAAGTGACCTGTTCACTGTATGACACACGTTTACGCAACATCCCCGGCGGTTTCTGATGCACTGGTCATAGACCAGCGCGAACAGAGTGCCTCACACACAGCCACCGATCCTACCGGACTGACCCTCCAGCACGCGTCAGCTTTCCGCAGGCGTAGTCTGTTTACCTCGTCGCGAACGCACGGTGCGACGCGCGAATCTGCTTTGCAAATTTAACTTCGAGAGCAGCGTCAACTGACAGGGCCGCACAACGCTCTTCCAGACGGGGAAAGGTAGAGGTCCCCCTCCCCTCCACCGCTGGTGCTGGAATACGCCTCCGAACACTTGCGACGAGGGAGGGAGAGGGAGAATTTATTTTTAAAGTCACGGGAACGGGCCACGCGGCGACACCAGATTTTTATGGCCACTTTACGGCAACTGCTTCATTTCTTTTCTCCGGTTTCTCTTCGCTTTTCTGCGCACGCTATCGGGACTTCGATTTCGCCAGCAACGTCGACCCGAATGCGCGCGGCGCGCTCTCGAACAGCGCGACGGGGCGCGCTAAATTTTTTATACGCGCGCTTTCGATATAGTCCGGCGCGCCAACTGGCGCGGCTGTGACAGCGCAAACTGTGCGCGTCAGGGCAAGCAGCAGCTGGAGGGGAAGAAGACGAATACGAAGAATAAAAGTGGCGCGTAGGAGGACCGAGATTTACGTTCCTCGGGCGTTGAACAAGTTTGCTCGGCTCGGACTTGGAGCACGTTCGCCGCCCGCGTGGCCATCCAAGCGCTGCGCCGAACCGCACGCTTCGCCGACTTCCTCAAACAGGAGGGATGAGCTGGCCGGACTCGTGTGTACACTGTGCTCAAAAATGCGCGCGCTACACGAGAGAGGAAGTGTACCTTCCTGACGTTGGTCCGTATACTTCCTGCATCGGTCGTCGCGTTTCCCTCGTGCCAAACTCTGCCGCAGCCTTCGCCGTCACCTCTTGCTCGTCTAAGCGTTTTCTTTGGCACTAGGCGCTCAAGTAGGTACGCAGTTTCGTTTCGTTTTTCTTTCGCTGTCTGTCTGTCTCTGTCATACTGTCTTTTTTTTTTCTTTTGGACCGGTTGTGGGTCTTGGTTCAGCCTTCATTTTAATTTATTGCTATGCACTGGACGCAAACTCTTTCATCGGTTTGTGGGATGGAAGTTTGTGTTGCGCTCATTCTACATGTTCGTGTTCGCGCGGCTTTCAGATATCTTCCCCATAAAATCTGGCACTCCGATACTTTGTTCACCTTGTGGGTTGAGCACCACTACGTTATCGTTTAGACGAGGCTAGCTCACAAAAATCTCGCGTGACAGTGTTGTATATAAGTTCTTCGTCGACTGCAGGCTCCGTGAATGCTTGTGCTATTTTTTTCTGGTTCTATAACTGGCTTTCACAACGGTAGCTCACTCTTGTTGCCCGCATTTATGCATCCTGTAAATAGTCTTGCAAGTGCATAAGCTTAAACAACCATAAATTTTAATTTGACCTTTTCTTTTTAACACATTGTGGTTAATGGCTTTGCTCTGTTTTCTTTCTATATTTACTGCACAGCACTCACTTTTTTTATTCTAACATTTCTTTAATGTTTATTTTTGTCTTTTAACCTAAGCGATGAAATGAAATGAGCTGGATATACTGTGGAGTCACTGACTCTTGCGGTGCAGCAGCCATAACTCACGGATCATTAGGCGTTGCCTCAATTTATACCCGCAGCCTTCTTCCTCGCGCATTGCAGATGCTCCTGTAGTTTATTTCATTTGTTCTTTTTATTGGCACTGCTATGGGATATACAGGGGGGGGGGGGGAACTAAGAAGATTGTGTGGAAACCTCTGACGCTGAATGTCAATGTAAGCGAATAGCCCGAATGCTTTCCAAAATTTGTTCGTTTTATCAAAGAACGGTGGACTTGACGCCGTATGTTTGTTTCAACGATGACCTTTAGGTAGCGGTCGTTGTTTCATTGCGTAATACCGCAGAGAACAGAGCCGTTAGCCAGAACATCTGTAGCGGTAGTACAGGTGCATAGCACTTGTGCCTCAATAAGAAAAAAAAAAGCAATATGATGGAGGCACCCCGTAACTCGGTATTGCAAGAGCACGTGCCATTGCATCGGCGCCTCTGCATCGGTCATGAAAGTTCAGCCTCTGACCATGACAACAGGCACAACAGGCAAAGAAAGCTATTCGCTTTAAAAGAAAAACCGAGTCAAAGACGGAGAATCAAACGCACGTTCGGCTTGCTGGGCGAAGTGAGAGAAGGTGTAGAAAGAGCATGCAGTAGACGTTCACGACACATGTAGACGTCCACGACACATGTAGACGTTCACGTCAGGTCAGTCAGAGGCTACCAAGCCTGCTCACTCTGAGAGCAAAGTGATGCAGGTTGCGTCGCTGCAACATCAAAATGAAGCACTTTTTTGGGCTGGCCAAGCAAAAAAAAAAAAAGAATGACGTAGAACACGGACATGATTGATGTTCTGTCGCACTCGTGCTAGATGAAGTTTGCAATAAAAGACAAGGGCTGTAAGCTTCAGGAAATACAGAGAAAGTTGACGATACCTTCGCTACATTTTTCTATGCCGAGGTCGTCTAGTATAAAGCATTACATTTTTTAATTACATTCTTCTTGTATCTTTAAGAAGCGCTGCCTTACAACACTGTTTTGTAACTCTTAACCATACAAACAAAATTAAGAGGCTTGTTAAAAATTCATCGCCGCGCATCTGAGCTACTTCCTCCATGCTTCGAATGGAACATTCGCGCAGATATACAAGTCTTCAATAAAAAGTATCTCGATATGTTCTTACTGTGTTATACAGAAACGTGATTACGCTGATCCGTCACCATCAATCATCGACACGAGTTCTAAAGGGCGAGTGAAAGAAGCAAAGACCTTGACTTCTTCTTGTACCGGCACTCCTAGTACAAGAAACATAACAGTAAGAAAGCGAAAGATGAAAAAAAGTAAGAAAGCGGACACAAGCGAATTTCTACTCAGGCTTTTGAAAAGGGCGCTTCGATCACTCAACACCAAGTAATAAAACCTGTCGGCATGTTACACTAGTAATTTACGCGATCGGGAAACGGCCTTTTTCTTTTCTCTCTTTGATGAGCAAAACAATATCAAACAAAATCAAATAATCGGATTCAATTTGTCCTTTGTTTATTCAGGTAACTTTTCATCGTTCCGTGAGAAAATCTTACGGTTATGTGGCCATCTGTATTTGAATGCCTAAGCAGGATTGATAGGATTCAAGGAATTCAACTGGATAATTTGTGACCTCTTTGTCTACGAGAATGTTGACTCGGGTACTGCCCGGTTGCCTATTGATTGCTTTTCACATCTGAATCAGATGCCGCTGTAATTTAGTGCACTGCACGAGGTGATATTTTTTTGGGGGGGCCAGGGTTCACCCGGGCCCGAAGGTGTCATCGCTGACTAGCCCGAGCCCGGCCCGGTGATTCTAAACCTGAGCCGAACTCGGCCTGGTTCGGTACGACTCATTAGCCATTGAGCCTAAAAGAAGCCAGGTCGAGTTCTCGGTTTCTATGAACATGCTCGTCGCATACAGATTATTTTCAAGAGGCCGATTTCACTGCGTCAAGTATTCCGCTGGTTGTTGACATTGATGAAAATTTATGACACGCAAGGGCAACCCTCATCAATGTGGCCGTTTGGGCACGTTGGTAATCCATAAGAAAGTTTTTAAAAAATGAAGCAGGAGCCATCTCAACATTACTGCCGACGGTAATGCATTAGAAGCAAATCAATATAGCGACACTACGCATTGACACCATCCAAACGAGGTATGCATGAGGCACGTACTCTAGCAGGGCTCCTCTTTCACACTTCCCTGAGAACACTTGGTGTCATGGAGAGTCAACGCCGCAAAGCCTACGCGTGGCCTCCCAAATGCATGGCACGCGGTTGCGTGCCAATGTTGAGAAACGCTCAATGCAGCAACCAGGACCCTCTCCCGCGCTTCCTTCTGAACACGCTGCGCCATCTAGTGGCACTGCCGCGAAGTCCGCGCGTGACCTCCGAGACAAGAAGCATGGCGCGAAAGTGCCTTCGAATGCTGATCATTGTTGTCTCGCTGGCTGCACACTCAGTGGCACATACTCGGTAACCCATGTTGGCGACAGGTTCCTCGAAGGGCGACGTATTCTAAGTGCCTTCGTAGCATAGATTGCTAAAGCGTTGGAGTGAAAGGTCCTCATTGAAAAGCGACGTCCTTGAGGAACCCTGGTGACGTTGGTTCGACTCCGTTCAGCATTGCATCGATTTAAGGGATCTTTCTCGCAATTGTAGAGTGGTACATTACCAGAGGCACACACCTAGTTACCCAAGTTGGCATCACAGACGTTCGTTGAAGAGCGGCACACATCGACTGGTACTGGTAACCAGTAACCCAAGGTGGTATCAAAAACGTTAATTGGCGACTACCACAGCCTGAGTGGCACACACCCAGTGCACCAAGTCGGCGTCGAAGAGGTTCTCCTAGCAGCGGCACCTAGCCAGTGCCTCGTGTACAGCGATCCATGTCGGTGTGGAAGAGGTTCGTTGAAAAGGAGCACGTATGTACGCATTGCCGCATACTCAGTGACGCAAGTTGGTCCGATGGTTGGTTTCGAACCCTGCTACCTCAGCATAGCAGCCATATGTGCTCCTCATTGTCCCACTGACTACCCATTGATACAGTTAAGCGGGACAAAAGTTACATACATACATACATACATACATACATACGTACGTACGTACGTACGTGCGTACATACATACATACATACATACATACATACATACATACATACATACATACATACATACACACACACATACACACATACATACACACATACACACACACACACACACATACATACATACATACATACATACATACATACATACATACATACATACATACATACATACATACATACACACATACACACACACATACACACACACATACACACACACACATATACATACATACATACATACATACATACATACATACATACATACATACATACATACATACATACATACATACATACATACATACATACATACATACATGCATACATATATACATACATACGTACGTACGTAGCCTCCGGAAAGTGCGGGAAGTACCCTAAGAATTCTAGCGCATTAAAAGCGCGAACTGGGGAAAAAGGCCCATACAAACACCCACACATACTCATGTGAAACCACATGCTCATGTGAAACCACACTGTCACATGGAACATGCAATTTTTATTGTTTATTCGGCTTCATTTTTGCGCCGTCAATTTTTCAGCCAACATTTCAGATGTGCGTATATCGTAGTATTGGTAAATTTAGACATTCTCTACTTTGGTTTCAACATGTGAGGTGTTAAGCACAGTGCATGCATACATCATAAAGAGCGTACTATTTTCCCATCAAGTAGTGCCAGCAATACAATTACATGGCAGTGAACACGAAGGTTGAGCCACTGAACGTGTGAAAAAATTATTTTAAAAAATTCACTGGGAGGAAAAAAATTTCTCCGTTCTCTGTTTTCCATTCTTTTCCTGAACGTTGCAAAATAGTGCAGCATCCACGTTGGCTTAAAGTGTTTATCTAAGAACCGCGGTCACTTGCAAATCTGTCTTTAACAAGCTGGACTAACTGTACAATAAATTACGGCAGATTATTCAATTGGTTTAAGCAGATAATGAAGAAATTAATTGGAAACTAGTAGTCGATTGCGCTATACCCTAGTGCACAACGCAATTTGTGGATGAATATTTCGGAATATATCTTCTGCGACTCTATTCGATTACTCAAAAAATGCATTTAAAAGTTGTTTCATTCTTGTTTTTACCGTAGAATTATTAGACACAAGGCTATGCAGAGTGTCCCATCAACCAAATGCTGCCAAAGATCTACATCATTTCCTGCATCAACAAAACATTGCTAACAAATCCGCCTTTAGGCATGTCATGATCTTGCAGATGTAACCAGGGGCCCTATAATGTAAATCTATTCAAATATGTTTCTGTTCCAATTTCCTGACGTCAAATTTGCGTAACCACCGACGCAAGCACCGGGTGGTCACCCGCAGGGTTGTCTGAACAGACCAATCAAACGCTCTCCTCGTTTATAGGAGGTCACTTTTGTTTGCTTGAAAAACGAATAACATTGCCTACACTGAGCGGCTTGTCGTATCTAATTGGCTGCAAAGAGGCGAGAAGAACGCTCAAGTGGAGATGGATTCACTGGGGCAGAGCCAGTGCACTGAAAATCGGTAACTGGATGAAGAGGGTGGTGCCGGCGTCTGCGATTCGTCGGCTTTCCCTTACTTAGCTTGTGGTGGCTGGTCGAAAATCGCGCCGGCATGCAACGGAAGCTTAAGAATGACGCTAAAACTGACCCTCAGCAAAGAAGAGTTGGCAGAATGAGGTAGTAAACGTGCCGAAAGTGCTTGAAAACGTTATACGGTCACGCAAGAAGCTTTATTATACGCAAATACACCCATGCTCTCAGGCAGGTGCGAGTAGCCAGCGTCTCAGCGATCGGCGGCAGCCATCTTTTATTCCTCGCGGAACGGGGCAGCCTGCGGCTATTCCGAAAGAAACTCAGTTTTGTTCGGCATATTAATGCATCTTTATCGCGTACACGTCACTTTGACGCGGTGAGTTTGTACGGTTTTGTGACGTCGCGTGACAGGCAGGTGAAGTGGGTGCAGCCCGAAAACTTTTTACCAATAGGCGACGGCTAATGGCGAAAAGGGGTCGAATCAGAAATAACTGTTTTTCTTTTTTCTGTCAAATCATCCATAATCAGTGTGTACACATCATATCAGATGGGGAGGTATTGCGGTTTTCGTGACGTCGCGTGATATACAGGTGAAGTGGGGGGTGGTCGAAAAAGTTTTTGACCAATCGCGGAGGGCTGATAGCAGAATTGGAATAGAAAAGTTTGGAATAGTTTTACGTTATAGCGCCCCAGTTGTACTGAAATTTCTTTCAGTGATTCCTCTTGCGGCTGCCATACGAACGATACTATAAGCAACTGAATACAGTCTAGTAATATTTTTTTTTTTGCACGGATCCTTCTACCATTGAAATAGTTTCCTATTTCTCCAATGTCATTGCAATGCACTTATCTATGTAAATCGTCGTCACTTTGTTCCCACTCTGTGGCGTCTTGAGACTCTTGAAGTTTGTCCTTTGCTGCCCCTCCCACTTGACTAATGCGTTCCCTTTATTGACATGTGGGGCTGCTGTCAAACTCACTGCTCCGCCTGCATTCAAAATTCGTGTCGTTCGTTTCGCGCCTGAGCACGATCACCTCTATGAACCCGAGGTCTTAATGACATGGGACTAATATTTGCCAGAATTTTGAAATGTCGCTAAGGTAAAGGAGACCAGGGCGTATAGTGGCCAGCAAGCGATTACTGGGACCATCCCAGTGTCCGAACAGAACCGGTAAATTACGCTAAGCTGTGCAGTGTACCACTGCTGCATCGTGACCTGCCTGCCCAGTCTTTCTTACAAGCCGACAGGCGCTACTAGCCTAAAAATGTCAGGGGGCTGCAGTTTATAGTATCGTTATGCAGAATTTCAAACAGCGTGTCCAGGCTTATTACGGGCTCGACTGAGGCACGCACACGAGCCGAACCCGAAGATCCTAGGCCCGAGGAGAGTCCGGGCCCGAATCAACAGTTGCTTATCCGGCCCGAGCTTTCTTGTGAGCCTGAGCTCGTGCGGTCCTCTAACTCAGACACTTCTGCTGATAACTAATCAGTCTGCAGACAACGCAGTTAGTCTTCGCATTACAACCGCAGTGTAAGCTCCTGCGTACCTTTGCTGCAGTGTAATATCACCCACAGATGTTGTTTCTCATGCTAGCATTCATCACGCTGGGAACTTGGCGTGGGTGCCCACTAAGAGGATTTCTTTCTACGATAAGAATATCTAGCGACTCTACGTAACGTAACGTCTACGTAACGCGTGCCACGCTACGCGTACCGTTCAGTGAGTGTTGACAACCTCTGCGCCTACCGACCTAAGGATGTAAGCGCGTAGTATGTCCCACTGACGACGATTTGGCGAGTGGAGTGTGTGACAGATTATGCGCCGAGAGAGGGGTGACAGAGAGTACACGTGGATGTACGCGTGATTAATCTTTGAGACTTCGGTTGCAGAATAGAGCGACGACGCTTTCGAATTACGTTTATTGCGACATCAATTATATTGACAATCCAGGGCAATTTCTGCTATCGGCGCCACCATCGCCGTCGCCAGGAGGTTCCTTATAAAGCCCAAGGGCGATAAAATCGTCGCCGCCTGCCGTTTGCTGTATGTGCGAGTGAAAACGTGCGAGGGTGAGCCGGCGATGGCGGTTCAGTCTCGCGCACGCAACGGAGGAAAGTGGGAAGGAAACGCGCCGTTTTCCGTCGCACGCAAGGCTTCGCGGAAGGGGGAGGGAGGACGGGAGTCGCATGTTTTCTCCGCGCGGCCCAGGTGACAGCGCGCGCCCGCCCGGGACACGGTATCTTGAAAGCCATCTGCGATGCGTACAGAGTCCGCGCTGCGCTGTGTTTGCGCGGCTTAATTCGCATTGATGCGAGAGGCAGCACGAAGGTCAATTCGTTCGCTACTGCTGCCACGCTTCCTCACTCCTGCGTTCTGGCAGCTAGTTTCCGGGGTCATCGAGTGAGATGTGTTCATGTTTGCCTACGCATGCGTGACACCATTCTTGTTAATTTAGTTGGTATGCCTATGTCTACAAGTTTATACGGCCGATAAAGCTACTGTATTCTCACTTCGTAAAGGTGGCCACTAATTTGCTATCGCAATCGATGCTTCGCCTTTCGGGCGAAACTGCGACTTTCTTTATTACATTTCCTCCCATCTAACGAACAACATGAACGTCAGCTCAAGATGAAAGTAATTCATAAAAGTTGCACTCGCAGGAGTACACGTTTCTCACGCAGTCACGTAGTGAAAAAGAACACTGCGCGTTAGTAGTGTACTAACACTAATACGTGCCGTAGGGGGCCGATAAATACTTCTGAACAATACGTGCTAAACCTTCTGACTTCAGCAAGTCGATTGCTTTAAAAGAGTAATTTGATTTGCCCCCATAGATACTATCTCTCTCCCGCAAGTGAACGCAAAGTAGAGCGCAGATCTTGTATGTCGCTTACAAAATCATTAAACGTGATTTTATTATTTATTTATATTTATCGATCCACTCCACTGTCCCTATGTGTTTATCTGGGACATATCGGAGCAAGAGCAAGCACAGTAAGCAAGTCCCATAAAGCTGTGGGCCAACATGTTTTTCAAACAGCAGTTAATTTCGATCCTCTATTCGATCAACGCCGTAATGCACGCCCACAGAAGCAAAGCCCGACTACGGAAACGCCAAAAAAAAAAACAACTTTGCCACTAGGAACGAATCATTTTGTCGCTAATGTACGTGCTGCTGGCCATGACGCTAGGCGAACAGGATTAATGTGCGGTGCGCCGCTAACGAACGATCGCATCGAACAACAGCTGCTCAGAGAAACGAGGAGATTCCAACTGTCGCCTACGTGGATGTGAGCGGGGACTATTCGCAAGACGAGGTGTTTTTTTTTCCCCTTTTGTTTAGGTGAATGCGTATGTTTTTTCTTCTTTATTATTATTTTGGCATGGAAAAAAACTATCCGTCAGGCAAGGGCGGAGTCATCTAGTCAAAGACGGAAGTGTATATGCCCCTCAGTGGAAGGCCTAAAGAAAGTCGCACTGTGCGAGAGGTGCCCGTTCGTATTCCTTTATCTTTCTGCTGCCCCGTTAATACATCCCAATGACAGCCCACCGGGGCCGATCGGGAAATAGACGGCTTCGAGTCCATAACTCGCAGTGATCGTCACTACTTCGAAACGTGCCGCCGAAGCAGAGAAACGCGAATGCCAAGGCGTGAGGTGCCCGCAGCGTACTGCAAAAAATAATAACCATAATGATGAAAAAAAAAAAGTTGCATCGCGACGCGCTCGCAAAAAAATAAAGAGCGGTAAAGGGTGAGTAATGCAAAAAAGGAACGCCGGCTCTTTGGGGACGCTATTGGGGCGCGGTTCCTTTGGCCGATTGCGTTTGATGTCGGCGCCCGTAACTCTCTCTCTCATTGGCTGTGTTTTGCGCGCGCTCCGTTCGCGACAGAGGCTTCCATTCTCCTCAGCGCAAAGTGACACTGATGGATCACCGGGCGAAGTGCTTACGACCCAAATCACAAACGCCCAAGCGCCTGCCAGTCGCTCACGCAGCACAGTGCGGAATGGGGCGTCGGGCCCGCAGGAAAAGGAAAAAGTCCCGAATGGGTGATAGAGGAGCACGGGCCAAGAAAAGGGGGCGGCGGCACGAGAGATTCACCCTGACGTCCCACACCAGAAGGCAAAGGATAAATAGACAGGGAGAGAGAGAGATAGCGGATACAGATGAGGAGCAAGATAAGGAAGACGGACGGACGCGGCGGGCATTGTGTTAATGACGGGATAAAAGGAGGCTTTCACGGGGATGGAAGTGGGGAAAACAGGGCAACGTTGAGGCCAGGATGGTTGGGAAGGGGGCTTCGAGGCGGGGGGACACACAGCATGATCTCATACCTGGAAAATCAGAGGGCGAATCCTGACACCTTCTATTATTGGCAGGAGCTTAGAGTACGCATCAATTGCGAGAGAGTAAAGGATAAAACGCGAACGCGGCATCTCTGTTTTTTTTTTCTTTTTTCTAGCCACTAATTCTAGCTTCCCTTAAGGGCACTGTTGCTAAACTGCGCAACCCATTACGCCCTTTGTTCCCGTTGACAAAAATATAGCGAACGCGATAAACAGCATTTCTGCTTCTTTTTGCCAAAAGTGCCACGTACCCCATGTAATGTGAAACTCCTCCATCGGGCTTGTTTAAAAAATATTGGTATCTATTTTGCTCCTATTATTAAACAGAGCAGACATGCGCCTATGTCCGTGCTATTTCACGCTGCCTGAAAATAATGCAACTCATTAACAAATTATTCACAGAGAAATTGCTTTAAGAGACGAAGGAAACCAGTAAATTTTATTAAAGTAAATTGCAAAATGTAAGTAAATTTACTATTTTCAAGATTAAACAAAGAAAATATGCATATCAAGCGGCATTCAAATTGCTTTGACCTAATATGAGTTGGCACGTTGACCATTCTTTGCCGCAGCAATGTGAAGTTTTTCAGTGCAAATATAGTTGGCCTCTATGTGTGTGATTACACACAAAGTGATGGCAGTTTTCAAAATTAACGTCGTCTCAGTCCTTGTAAAATCGCGAGTGAATGCAATGCAATAAAATGAGGCAATATTACTCGAACCAGGCGACCAAAACGAAAGACGGAAAGTAGCTGGGAGACGTTTGTATACGCGGAGGAAGAAAACGACACCGCGGATGCCAGTTTCATGGCTTTCTTTTTTTCCTACTACCGACCGATTCATGGCTGATCCTCCGTAGTAGGTCGAGCCATATCACCAGGCACCAACCAACCACCTGACCGACCAAAGTAACAGACAAGACGACGCCAGGCGCTTAAGCCCTGCTGTACACAGGGGCGCCTCTGCATCCATGGATGTACTTCCGAGAACCAGACTAGCTGCTCCGCTGTTGAGCATGACGTCACGGATTCATTTCATCGCGGCGGCAGCGGTCGCATTTGGGAGGGGGAACTTAAACCGGGTGTGCGCTGACATGTGGGCGCACGCTTAAGAATCCTAGGTCACCGATTTTCTTTCGGAACCGCCTGTTAAGGCGTACTAATAGCCCGTGGGTAACTTTGCAACGTAAGACCCCACGTGGTAGTTAAATCGGTAACGTCACCGGGGCCAAGCGTAGAGCACAAGAGATGTTCTGGAACGGGAGTTGGCTTTCCTCGTTTTGCTGCTCATAGCCCATATTATTATACGTTCAACAAACGCCAGTACCGAACCAACTTCGCTGCTATCAAGCACCTTACACTTGGAATTCTTTATTGTAAAGCTAATGAAAGATAGCGTGACAACAAGCGCTAATAGTGTAGACAATCTGTTTAGTTTACGCGTAAATCCACTGCAACCGTGCTAACGCGCCGCTCAACGCAGGAACGAAAGCACCGGCATAGCGCTGCATCCGCACGCCACCACATAGCCACGTCAGTGCTCTTGTTCTTTTTTTCTTCTTGACTCTCCTGCTACCTCACGACTGCTTGCCATGCCTTGTGCTTTCTTTCTTTAGTAACATAGTATTGACCGCAGTGCAGGCGCTGCCGAAGCGCGCTGTGAGCTCCTTCCTCGGGGTGCGTGCGCTCCATGACAGATTCCCCTGTCAGAAATAAAATTAGCGTGACGTCGGCTTTGATACAGACTGTATCATTGTTTCTTTCTCTCGTGGGCGAACACGTGCCAGGTGGCCTGATTTAGTTTTCTGTTGTTTTTTTTTAGCGGGACAGCGTTAAGGTCCCCCTGCCGCAGAAGATCTGGTGTCGGCGTTGGCGTCCGGCCGCGGAGCCCGCGGCCGAGGTGACCATATCGAACCACGCATCCCTGACGCCCTCCGCGTGGCGCATAGCCGTTGCTGAACTAATTGAATTTCCGAAAGTAAAACGCGTCATAAAATTCGTCAGGTACGACCTACGCACAACCTACAGTCACGATAGCGCCAGATTGTGGTTTTAATATACAAGCAAACATAATTCTGTTACGCGCAAACATCCAACACAAATCCCTTTTAACGAGATATTCCAGCCACCGTTTGAGGGCTGTCTAAAAGCAGGAGCGGCGCGGCCCGCACGGTTCCTCGCAACACCATCGAAGAAAACTACAAAGCTCGCCTTCGTGCATAGCGTTCGCCGCAAGCGTTTCCAGGAAAACATTACGGTTACGTAAGCTGCAGTTCCCGGGAAACGTAAGCAGTCAGGGATGTTTGAGTGCTATCGCGTTCCACTCTTAAGCCCGAAGCTTAAGCGTCCTCCCATTTGTTCTTTTTCTTTTCGCTAACGCCCTCTAACAGCCGACATCTGAAGCAAAAGAAATTGATTACTGGCAACACCGGTCTCATTGGCTGACTCCTATAGATCTGCGAATCCACATGTCAGCGACAGATGTACAGGCGCCGCGGGCCCGAATAATGAATTCTATCGATTCCCATTCCGCAAGGGCTATCAGAATGTTGCTTCGTTCGCTTTAATTAGTCAGAAGCGAAAGATGGGAAAGACGTATGCCTTGGCGCTTCTGCAAACCCAAGTCGTTAATTACGCAGGCGCTGTTTCAATATGCTTATCCTGCGAAATCAGTTGTCTACATCATGATCTCTTGCTGCTACCCGGAACGGGTTAGAGCGAGAGCTCTACTTGCAACGAGAAGCTTAAGCGTTGCAGCTTTTGTGTTCATGTATGATTTATTGCATTAGTCGAGAGAACGTGCTTTTTTTTTCGTCATTTCTTTGTGTTTCACAACCTCACTTTCTGCTTTCTTATCGAACACATCGTTAAAAAAATAAAAGGAATGGCTACAATTAGGAGCGACCAAATCAAATATGTATATTTTTCAAGTAGGTTCAGCAGTTTCCTTACATTTATTACTAATTCTTATGTAGTGTAAAGTTAGTGTTAGTTTCTTTACAGCAAAATTAATGAAGCAAACTGAGGCGGTTTTCCTTCGTTCAGGTTATGCAAGATTCGGCGAAAGTTCCGAGCAAGCTTGCACTCCTTTATCTGCCTTACAACCCTCAAAACCTTCACGATGTTGGAAACACAAAAACATACGAGATTTCAGGCTTTTTCAATACAGTTCACCCAAGAAAACACAAATAAATGTTAATGCTTACAGATTGCCCCCTCACACGGTAATCTATTGAGGGCTATTTTGACAGCTGGTCATCACTTATTCATGGCTTGTTTAAGTGCACATTTTCTATCGGCACGGCGACTGAAGCTAGCTCGAGAACTGAAAGATTATATATAGATATATATACACACACAAAACAGGGATTGCTCACGCTGGTGTACTGTGGGGCGTCATGCATTTATTACGGGGTGTGTCCCGAGATGAAGACGTCAGAGAATATTTCTTTAGCTCGTAGGCTTAAGGGAAAGGCAAATCGACATTGTGCTAAGAAATAACGACCGCGGCCCCGCCTGGGGACTCGCACTATAGGCCAAGATGAGGTCTTAAAGTTAAACTGTGGACGAAACGTCCAAGCTCGTCTCTTTATTAAAGTTTGAGTACGACCTAACACTACAGCTTTGTTTTATTAGTGAGTGGAATCGTGAATGAAGATCGACAAAAAGAGATGTTGCCAATATGCCTGAGATGACATCTCGAGCCTTTCTATCTATTGAAGGCAATGTTAACGAATTTCTCAACATTGCTTTGTTCTTTATTATTGTTTAACATTGGCCCCTGGCTAAATAGGTGGGTTAATAGGTGGCGGTAGGGGTGGAAGATGATTCCTGATTAGATGCTAGGGCAGCACGTGATTAGAAAGTACAGCAGATGGTTTCTTTGTGGGTTGCACATTAAGTCGACGAATGAATTGAAGTGTTTCGAAGGCAAGACACCCAAGAGGGGAAATATCGCTAAATTCTTTATTGGTGCACAATGCGCATCTGCAACGTTATTTATTTATTTATTTATTTATTTATTTATTTATTTATTTATTTATTTATACTGCAGCTCAATATAGGGCTATAGCAGGAATCGTGGAAAAGGGCACTGCTTTGTCAACGTGAATACCAATCAAGATCGTTGATCAGGAAGACGTGTACTATGCTATGATAGCTATGACAGAAGTGGAATTTTATTGATCTCGTAACTCAGTTTTCTCTCCTAAATGTTCAGGAAGACATATTTTAATGCGATTAGCGTTCCTTGCCTATTTCAGGCGTTTTTAGCCCATCCATCCATCCATCCATCCATCCATCCATCCATCCATCCATCCATCCATCCATCCATCCATCCATCCATCCATCCATCCATCCATCCATCCATCCATCCATCCATCCATCCATCCATCCATCCATCCATCCATCCATCCATCCATCCATCCATCCATCTATCTATCTATCTATCTATCTATCTATCTATCTATCTACACCAATCCAGGGGTCCAAGTTGTCTAACGGCTTGGGCCACTAGGTCGTGATGCCATCGTGACCATTGCATAACGTCATTGCAGCTTTGTCATCCGACTGTCGTGACGACGTCATGGTCGTTTCATCCTCGTCACTAAAGCTTCGTCATCCGACTCGCGCCATGTCGTCCTCGTCACATCGTCGCCATCATACATGCTTCGTAATGCAGTCTTCTTCACGACATTGCCGTCATACACTCATTGTCATCCAGTTTTACTCATACCGTTGTCAGGCCATCGTCGCCGTTGCATCAACGCCGTGCAATCGTCGTCAAGCATTCCTTGTGGTTCCATCGTTGCGATTGCCTTCGCGGTCATCCTAGCATCGTCATTCTAACTTCGACACCCAACTTTCATCATGCTGTCGTCATAACACCATCGTCGTCACGCAGCCATGGTAAGCCCACTACCGTTGTCGTCACGCTATTGTTTTACTATTGTCATCACTTCAGCAACATCACCGCATTATCGTTATGTCGTCGTCTTCATGCCGCCTTCGTCAATCCATCGACGTTGTTCCTTCTGCGGCATTCTATCCTAATCCTGCTGTCGTCCCCCAAGCGTGATTATGCGACTGTTGTGATGCCATCGTCATCAATGTGTCATTGTCAGACAGTTGCTATCATGTGTCCATTGTCATCCCGTAGTTGTCATGCCATCGTGGTCATGCCTTCATCGTCATTCCAGCTTCGTCATCCTTCTGTACTGTGGTATTCACCCCACTGTCCTCACGTAGTCGTCGTTACACCATCGTCTTTATTTAACAATCGTCATCTCACTGTCGTCATGCTGTCGCCGTCAAACCGCCTTCATTAGTACATCAACGTCATTGCTTTTTTGTCATACCGTATTCGTTAGCGCGTTAGCTTCATCAGTCGTCGTCGTCCGGCTAAGCTCATAAGCGACTTTGGCAAGCGAGTGTTATAGGCAAACTGGGATGATAACGTGGTATGTCGCATATATCCGATGCAATATCAGTATCAGAATGATCATCACAGACGTTGCATAAAAGGGACTTTAGAAATATGGTGTGTCGCTGCATAGCTCGAATGCTAATCACATTACGTGTCACATCACATTACATTAACGCTAATGTAATGCTAATCGAATACTAATCACATTACAGTCATCGTGAGATTAGTTCTGCCGTTATTTTTTATGTAACTGCGTATGCGCATATATGATCTGTAGATAGATAGATCCACATACATACATACATACATACATACATACATACATACATACATACATACATACATACATACATACATACATACATACATACATACATACATACATACATACATACATACATACATACATACATACATACATACATACATACATACATGCATGCATGCATACTTACATACATACATTGGACTAGCACGAGATATTGTCACCGGATTCTCGATGACGTCAACAATACATACCAATAAATTGTCGCATTCTATACGTCAGCTGTTGCAGCGTAAGAAAACGGAAATAAAGATCAAGGAAATAGAACAGGGTTGCCTTGACGTAAGACATAAATACAGGCTTCCCCGAAAAACAAGGAAGAGGCTGTGAACACATTAATTTGAGTGAGTGCGGAGTTTAGGAAATGGGATAGTTAACGGCCTGAGTTTAAGAATAAAAAAAAACTTTTTTTTCGAAACTAGTAACTGCATAAAGAATTTGGCTGGTGCCTTCGAATCGCAGTGTCTCTGCAGTGATTTATCATGAGGATGTTTTAAAGGTCTTTAAAGCAAATTTTCGTGAACATATTGTTTATAAGTCTAGCAAAACGCTTATTTCGAGGAGCACCCTGCTTTGTCATTTCTGTGTTTGTTTTCTTGTACCAAAAACTAAAAAGAGAGAAGGTAGAGTATATAGCTACATGGCGCTTGGTTAAAACGGTTGCCTAAATTCTCCATATTTTTTCCCCAAACACATTCATTTTAATCAAGGTTCGAAAGTGTCTGTATTACTGTTTAGCCCGCCAGCTCTCCACCAAATCATGGAACAAAAACAAATAACAATAGTTTGAGCGTAAAAGGAGGTAACGAGAATGATATTTTCCTATCTGGCAGACATTTTAGGAATGGGCAATAAATCATTAAAATAAGCTACGGAATGTCTGAAAGGCCTCCTTTTCTTTCCAGATAAGCAACCAACAAAAAAATAAAGTAAATAGCAGACAACACTAGATTTAGGCAATAGCATGCCTCCAGGGAGAAATTCACCCTCAACGATTCGCGAATACATGAAGATTTCGAGTAGCTGCGTCTTCGAGCAATATGGCGTCATCTGCTTAGCATATTATTGCCCGGAGGGGCCGATCATCAAAGCATAAATCAAGTGCATCGACCAAGAATAATTCTTTTTTCCCCCTTGGTAACGCATGTGCTTGTGGCAGGATTTTTCATTTTACGTCGAACTACTGGCGACATGTCCTGCCTTATTCCGCTTGTCTCCCGGCTTACTTCTTTTGTCCAGGCCATCATGAGCGCGACGCATGGCTTCAACTATTCCAGCAATTCATCATGACACAACACATTTTACGAGGCGCGGTCGAGCTCAGCGAAGATGCACCTTGCTTTTATTATATATATATATATAATCTAAAATGTCTCATATATGTAATCTAAAAGAGAAGAAAGGGGGTTGGGGCCCGATTATTATCAATCATATGATGAGAAGCCAACAAATAATGACACCGAGGAATATATATTGGCACAACTATATTGCGGCGGCTATGTTCCAGAGGGGACGAGCTTGATGTAGAGCGGGTGTTCAAGGTTAAGTGTGGAGACGAAGACGTTGGTTTTCTCTGATGACTGAAAAAGTGCATTTGTTGGCGGTTCTTGTCCGCGTCCTCGTCGATCCAACGTCGTTATACCGGTGAAGGTGCGGCGTATTCTTCATGCTTGGCACTCCTTCGCGGAACCGACGATCGAGCCCGGAATCACCATCGCGCATCGAAACACCGGTCCACCGGTTCAGTCGTCGCCTGCTAGGGCTGGCGCCCGAGTCCAGCCCCCTGCAAGAAACCTCGAGAAATCATTTGCCTCCTACAACTATCATGGCCACCGCAGCTGCATCGCAAGTAACACTGCAGAATCTTATGCTTCCGGAGAGCTTTAATGGTGACGCCTTTGAAGACGTCCAAAATTGGCTGGACCAGTTCGAACGCGTCGCCAAGTACAGCCATAAGACCAGCTCGGAGGACAAACTCTCGAGTGTCTATTTCTATCTGAAGGGTAATGCTCGTACGTGGTATGTCGAGCGGGAGAGGAGCTTTGCTACATGGGACGACTTCCGCACAGAGATGCTGGATACTTTTACAAGCATCGACAGGACGGAAAATGCGCAGCACCTCCTTGAAATCCGCATTCAAGCACCCAATGAGAGCGTGCTATGTTATCCGAAGACATGGTCCGTCTTTTCTGTAGCGCATACCCCGACATGCCAGAGGAAATAAAGCTGTCGTATCTCTTGCGGAGAGCGAGAGAGCAACCGTTTGCCGGCCTTGTAAGAAATCCACCGACATCAGTGGCGGTGTTCACAAAAGAAGCTACAGCCATTCAACGGGCCTTACAGCAACGATACCACCAGCATGACATGTCTACCACGACGGCGAACACTTCCGTACTGGAGGAGAGTGTTTTGGGAGGGTAGTTGGGGAGACATGATTTCGTGAACTTCAACTGCGCTAGGGACGAGACACCGAGGTAGAAGAAGACAAAACGAACGCTGCGAGTAACAACAGGCCTCTGCGAGAAGTTATCCGAGAGGTTGTGGGAGAAGAGCTTCGGCAGCTCAGATTTGTCATTGTCTACGGAAGCGGCACCAGCGTTATCTTCTTAGCTGATGTGGTCAGGGAATAAGTCCGGCAAGCTCTTTCAGCGGCAGAAAGTGATAACGTGCCGCGGCGCATTACTTATGCAGAGGCGTTTGCTGTCCAATCAACGCAAATTCGTGCCGTTGACACCGGCAACTAGGACATCACCTACGCCAGAAACAGAGTCGATATCGTCATCCCCGTCGACTCTACCGACCCCATCGATAACGCCAGCACAAACAATGCCGTGTCTTCGGCATGCGCACGCCACTCCTAGGCTCCATGGAGAGTTGCCACCGAACTATCAGCGTCGGAAAAACGATTTGTTGCGCACCAGTATGCTACTATTGCGGCGAAGCTGGACACGTCTATCGAGTTTTCCACAAATGGAACAACTATCGAGCCGCTCAGTACCCAAGCTTTCCTGCCTACCACGCCTATTCTCCGTATGATGGTGAACGCGCCTACAACGACACTCCTGTGGACAGTCTGCCGGAAAATACGACGACTCCCCGATCCCGCTCTCCTTCTCCTGCGCGCTACAATTCACCGACTCGTTGCAGTTTTACCGACCTCACTAGGGGCAGGTCCCCTAGCAAGCGACGGGGAAACTAGCCGCAGCGACCTCCGGGGGTGAGGTTGCCAGTACTCTAACTTCTCCACAACCCCCATTATCGACGAACGAAGACGTGAACATTCCGATGACGAAGAAGACGCCAAGTGCAACGACGAATACGATGGATACAACTACGAAAGACGTAATTGACGTCGTCAGCGGCGACCTCATCGTTCGCGTTGACGGCCTCCAACCAGCCGCTCTTGTTGACACTGGCTCCCATTTTTCAATCATAAGCTTACAGCTCGCCGACAAACTAAGAATGGTGAAGACGCCATGGCACGAGCCCCACATAAGAACCGCAGGAGGTCAACTGATGACATCTGTCAGGAAATGTAGGGGCCCGACTCTTCATCGCCGCTTGAACCTTCCTCGCCACCCTCATCATTCTTACTGAGTGTTGTAAGGAACTTGTATTGGGCATGGATTTGCTACGTGAGTACGGCGCCGTGATTAACATCTGTGACAGAAGCGTCACGTTTGCCACGAACTTAGATATTGTCACCCATGAGGAGCAATAATAACCTCGCTTACGTATTGCGGCGGAAGATGTCATACTTTTGCCCCGGAGTTACTCCCTCGTACCCGTGCACTGTGACAGCCTACAGAATGGGAGTGGAGTCGCTGAACACATCAAGGAACTAGCATTTAATTGCGGTTTCTCCATTGCCAGATCACTTATCAATGTAATCGACGGAAGCGCCGAACTCTTGCTGACGAAATTTAGTTAGGAGCGTCGACACATCGTTAGAGGGACTGCTGTCGCTTATTTCGACGAAGTAACACAAATACAAGACTGCCGCTTAGCGAACGAGGTGGCCCCTACAATCCACACAGCTGCGTCCATTGTAGACGTTATTCGGACGTTAACGGCCGTTTAGCAAAACCGCCTTCTTGAACTCATCAATCAGTACCAGGGCTGTTTTTCGTCTGCATCAAGAGTTGGTCAAACGCCACTTACCAAACAACGCATCATTACTGATGTTGACACCATACCTATTCGGCAAAGCCCTTATCCTGTGGCCCCAAACGAAGGCGAAGGAATACAAAAACAAGGGAAGACGACGCTGGAAGATAGCGTTATTCGACCATATAATAATCATTGGGCAACAACTGTAGTTTTAGTGAAAAAGAAGGACGGTAGCCTGCGCATCGACGTCGACTATCGGTAGCTCAACCAGGTCACAAAGGGGGACGTTTATCCACTTCCACGCATTGATGATTCCTTGGACAGGTTGCGAAAAGCGTGCTAGTTTTCTTCAATGGACCTGAAAATCGGTTATTCGCAGATCGAAGTGGATGACAAAGACCGGGAGAAAACCGTCTTTGTGACGCCTGACGGTATTTCAGGTACTTCCCTTCGGTTTTTGTTTGGCACCAGCAACATTCCAGCGTCTAATGGGCACTGTGCTCTCTGGACTCAAATGGCAAACATGCCTGGTGTACTTGGATGACGTGATTGCCTTTTCCGCAATGCTTGACGAACACTAACGAAAGCTGAAAACTGTTTTTGCAGCCATACTATCTGCCGGTCTCCCTTTGAGGCCTGAGAAGTGCCATTTTGATTTTCACGAGCTCCAGTACCTCGGTCACGTCGTCAGTAGCCAAGGAGTCCGACCTGATCCGGATAAAATTGCTGCCTTCGCTAATTTCCCGACCTCATCAGATAAAAAGGCCGTGTGACGTTTTCTGCGACTCTGTGAATATTACCGGCGATTTATTGCGAATTTCAAGCGCATCGCGTGGCCGCTAAAACAGCTCACCAGAGAAGATAGCTCTTTTACTTAAGGCGAAGACCAGCAGCGGGCATTTCACGAGCTCCGACAACGCATGCAAGCGCTTCGCGTGCTAGCACACTTCGATGAAGACGCCCCGGCGATATTGCATAAAGACGCTAGTAACGTTGCTTTAGCGGCGGTGGTCGTACAATGTCAGCAAGAAAGTGAAAAGGTGATCAATTACTTTAGTGGGACACCATTCCGAGCCGAGGCTAACAACTCCACCACTGAAAAAGGATGCCTCGCAATGCTGTGGGTAGTTCTGAAATTTCGTACGTATCTGTATGGTCGGTATTTAACCGTCGTTAGCGATCACCATTCGATCTGCTGGCTCATAAATTTTAAAGATCATTGCCGCCGGCTCGCACACTAGAGTCTTCGACTCCGAGTGTTCGACTTTATTGTCGCGTACAAGTCGGGAAAGCGGCACGCAGATGCCGACTGCCTTTCACTGTCTTCTGTTGAGTCGGCAGCACAAGGCGATGACGACACGGTGTTTCTGGGACTCGTGAACACTGTCAATCTTTCATGCCAGCAACGGGATGACACTGAATTGCTGCCGCTTACCGATTACCTGGAAGGACGAAACAACAGCCTCCCGGCGCTATTTGCAAGAGGGCTGGCGTCGTACTGCTTGCGCCGCAACGTCCTCTATAAGAAGAACTTCTCACCTAGCGGCAGCAACTACTTACTCGTTATTCCCTCATCGCTTCGACGTGAAATCTTACACGCCTGCCACAACGAGCCGACTGCTGGGGACTTGGATTACACTGGCACATTGGCACGGATTCGGCAGAATTACTACTGGCCGAGATTTACTGCGGTCGTTAAACGTTACGTTCAGACATGTCTGGATTGCCAACGTCGAAAACCGCCATCCGTCAAGCCAGCCGGCCTACCGCCTCCTATTCAACTACCGGCCACACCATTTGCACAAGCAGGCATGGATCTTCTGGGCCCCTTCCCAGCGTCTACTGCCAGCAATAGATGGATAATCGTCGCCACGGATTAACTCACTAGATATGCCGAGACAGGTGCTCTGCAACGGGCAACAGCAGATGAAGCGGCACGATTTTTTCTCGAATACATCGTTTTAAGGCATGGCGCTCCCGCAGTAGTCATCACAGACAGAGGTACTGCGTTCATGGTCAAGCTTTTGGATATCGTTCTACGTCTAAGTGGTACGTCTAAGTGCTACCCCTAAACAAACGGACTCACGGAACGACTAAATAGGACACTGGCTGTTATGATAAGCATGTATGTACGTAGATGTAGAGCACAAGAACTGGGACGAGGTTTTACCTTAAGTCACCTTCCCGTACAACACGGCTCGTTAAGACACCACTCGCAAGACACCGTTCAGTCTCGTATACGGCCATGATGTTACGACAACATTAGAGGTAATGCTCCTTCATGAATTTGATGACAACGAGACTGGTGCTGGAGATCACACAACGAGCGGGAACAGCTAGGCAGCTTGCGCGTCTGCAAATCCACGAAGAACAGGACTGTGACGCCAGACGCTACAATCTTCGGCACAGACCCGTAACACACAACGTCGGCGACAAAGTGTGGGTCTGGACACCTAATCGTCAGCGTGGGCTCTCTGAAAAGCTGCTGGGCAAATAATTCGGGCCCTACATAGTTCTCCGACGCATCAGTGACGTCCGCTACGAAGTTCTTCCAGGCGGCTCTCCCTGTTCAAAGTGGCGACGGCATTTACCCGAGGTCGCCCACGTGCTTCGTATGAAGCCGTACTATGAAGGCCGACAAGAATGCGCAGTTTCTTTATCGCTATTTTCCAAGCCTCTATCATTGGGACGATGATTTTTTTTTCTAAAGGGGGAGCAAAAGGCACGACTATATTTGGCGCAACTATATTGCCGCGGGTATGTGCCAGTGTGGATGAGGTTGAAGTAACGCGTGTTTTTATGTTAACCGTGGAGACGACGAAGACGTTGGTTTTCTTTGACGACTGATTAAGTGTATTTGTTGGTGGCGCTGCTCCGCGTCTTCGTCGATCCCACGTTGTTATATATATATATATATATATATATATATATATATGTATATTTGTTTATTTGTTACTAAGGAGGTTTATGAGCTTCGAAACAATACCGTACCGTCTTGGAAATAAGTCAGTCCATTCATTATTGAAGTAGTAACTTAGCGCGAATGAAAACACGGAAACAAGAACGACGGACAAGCGCTAAGTTACTACTTCAAATACGGACGACCAACTAGCCCAGCAATCAACTCTTCTAGAATTCACTATTGGGCCTCCAAACGTGCTTTTTTTTTTTTAGGTTACGTAGTAGGGCAAGTTTTGCACTAGTGGCCCTTCTGGTTCTTCCGAAAAGGCTTTTAGTGAAGGTAATTAAGGCTTGGAAATTTCAAAGAAAAGAAAAGGTAGCGGGTTCTTCTACGAGATAAAATAATTATTTGTTCTTCACGGCTAATGTAGCAAATTTATTGGAAAATGTTGGATGTCCCACAACCTTTCTCAGTTACAGGACTGCAGATCGCTGATCTAGTTTGTACACTCCCTCATTCCGAAACCGGCCAAGCCCCGTATCAGCAGCAACTTTCGACCAATCTCCCTAACGTCGGGCGCAGAGAAACTATTTGAAAAGGTTGTGCAGGTCCGGCTCTCAAATCACATAGAACTGAACAACATGTCCCCCTCCAACATGTTCGGTTTTCGACGTCGCGCAAGACGTTTTTCGTTTACTAAAGTACGAGGTCCTGCACCCCAACAGAGGGTCGGACGGTAAATTTGTATTGGCATTCGATATGAAAAAGGCCTTCGACACCACCTCCCACCACACAATCCTGGAGGGACTTGAAGCGGTAAACTGCGGAACGCGAATTTATAACTACGTGCCCTTGTTCCTCATTGACCACACGGCCACAATTGCATTAGGCTCGGGCGACTCTCTCCCCGGACACAGAGACGCTCCTATAACGCGCAATGAACTTACTAAATTCTTTTACTCAGAGAGAAGGGTTTTCCCGCCGCTTCACTAGAAACTAAGCAGGCCGCAGGCGGTCACACTCAGTCTCCTGCAAACGAACTCCTACCCAAATCCGGCGTCCCTAGCAGCATACATCACGAGATTTCTCCGAATTGTTCTTGCGTGGCCTGTGGTGAGGTTGCTACTTTGCCTCATATGCTCTGGGAGTGCGGGACGCTGGGCCCGAAGATCAGCAAGGAAGACTGGGGCGCGCTCCCGCGAAGTCCCGTCTTTGAGGACCAAATCCTCGCCGTCCAGCGCGCCCGCGATCGGGCCGCCCGACTAGCTCTGTCAGCTCCGTCGTGGGATTAGCCGGGTGCGCGTTTTATTGCGTTTTGCTGGACCAAATAAAAGTTTATTCACTCACTCACTCACTCCACGAAGTCCGACACCTTCAACTCTCCCGACACTCGCACCCTTCTGGGAGCCATACCCTCTCCACTGCTATTTAATGTGGGGATGAGAAAGCTAGCCCTGGAGCTAGATAAACACCCAAATCTCGGCTGTGCAATATATGCCGATTACATCGCACTCAGGGCTTACCAGGGGTTCTATTGGGACAAGCAAGAAACTCTTCAAAAGGCTATAGACACAGTCGTGGAATACGCGAGGGCAGGGGACATGGCATGCGCACCCGAAAATCTGAATTCACTCGGGTGCGTGCGAAATTAGCAAGAAAGAAGGACTGGATGCCAATCACTCTGACCCTCGACGGGGCGCAGATTCGAGAAGTTGAGGCACTCAGAATATCGGGAATGTGGATACAGCAGAACGCTGGAACATCTCACACCCTTCAAAAACTAAAGGGAGTCACAGGAAACGTGGCCAGAATGATACAGAGAGTGGCAAGAAGCAGAGACGGCCTAACTGAGGCAGAGACCGTCAGCCTGATCTAAGCATTCGTAATTAGCAGCATCGCATACGCCCTTCCGTATCAGGTTTTTACAAACCAAGAGATCACACAGGCAAACACAATAATAATAAAAGCCTTCAAAGCCGCCCGTGGTCTTCCCGAATGCGCTAGCACAGGTATATTCGAGGGACTGGGTCTGCACAATACTTTTGACGAGTACGCCGTAGGGACGTTATATGTTCAGAAGGAGCAACAGAAGGTTAGGCTTTCCCCTGAGATCCCAGCATTGCGGAGAGGAAACGGCACAGCTAGACCACAACGTTCGGTCGCACATCGTGGTGGCCCCAATTCCTCAAAACATGCACCCCAATTACCACCCCGGATGACGCAGAGCAAGGGTAAAGACTCTTCACAAACGTTTGGCACGGGAGCGGGAGTGTATAATACGGATGCTAGTCCAACCAGCTCAGACACCTTCGTCATAGTCTCTACGTGTCAGAACAACATATTAACGGCATCCTTTCAAAACCACCTCGGCATGCGTGTCAGAGGCTGCGGCCATCGCCTTCGCCATTCAGCACGCCGAGCACCAACTAATTCGGCTGTCCTATTATTCGACTCACAAGCAGCTTGACGCCTTTTTCCAAATGCAATGGCACCCCAATCAATAATCAAAATGTTAGGCGATTAACTAGAAGGGCACCACACTATCATATGGTGTCCGGCACACGAGGGACTGGAAGGAAACGCGAGGGCAGACCGTATTGCTCGAGGATTAAACGTCCGAGCAACGGCATGGCCCAGCGACGACCTCCTACCGAATTCTCGTGACATCCTCTTACAGAAAAGACCGGCGCGTACACGTTTTGGACATAGTCACTCGAATTTAGACAGCCAACAGAAGAGGGACTGGCGTCGTACTCAGACGACCAATACATACCACAACCTGCACCACCTACACCGAATACACCCCACGAGGTTCACTGACGAGCATCCGTGGTGCACGCCCACATCTACACCAAAACACCATCACATGGGAGGCCCCCAGGACGCGTCCGCACATAGACAGCCCTATAATACGCCAACATCTACAAATGACCAATGGGCAATGGGAGGCGTGGCTTGCGGACGAGGGCAGGGACAGCCAATTGGCTCTTGTTAACCAATCCCAGCGTGCCGCTAGTGCCAGTGGGACCCTGGAATCGGGGCCGCAACCATCGTCCCGTATTTCATTTATTTCCAACAAAGTTATTACTCATTCACTCACTTCGGGTGAATTCATCCTTTATCTCGTAGTAGTAACACTGGCAATTATATGTTCCCCCGTAGCAGTAATATTGCTTCATATAGGCTGCGGCTGAACTTTACTCGCAGTGAGTTATATCACGAAAACTGCAGCGATGGCTGAAAGCAATACCACCGAATTAACTCATCCACTTCTCTGTAACTCTGGCTTCCGAACACAGGGATTAAGTCTTTGTTGGCGCAGCAACATGACCGTTTCAAAAACGCAAAGAACAACTCCTAAAGCGACACTAGTGGCTAAATACTCTCATCACTTTATTTATCATTCTTTATACAGGCGCTGTAGCACCTCCGTGCGGAGAAGCACGGATTTTACTAAACATGTCATGTGACCAAAGGCTCTATGAAAGAGAAGTGAGGTTCGCGTGTACGGTGACTAGGGGAGGGCGCAAGCGAGAGGCACTTCAATTTCCGTCGTGTCTTTCAGTGCGAATAATGACAGAACCACTGTGCCGAATCATGCCGCAGTATACACTACACGTCTTCCTCTTCGCGATAAAATTGTAGGTCTCATTCGTGGCATAAACCGCTTTGAAATAACAGTCAAGCCCATGCGACGCTAGCCCGATGAGAACAGTTTACGGGAGAGGACAGTCATCGGGCTCTTGAATTTTTTTTCCTCGCATCTTCGCGATGGGCGGAAGCATCCCGCAGTGTCACTCCATGGCGTATCGTCTAGTCCACTCCTTGGCGATGGCATTGTAGGCGTCTTTGTCCGTCTTGTACACGTTGGCCACCTCGGGCACGAGAGGGTCGTCAGGATTTGGGTCGCACATGAGCACCATGATGGACATCAGCACCGTGGCGATGGTCAGAGATGGGCACCAGTGAGACTTGAGAATGTCCAGGCAGATGTAGCCGTTGTTGTTGATGTTCGGGTGGTAGATACGCGTGTTGAACTTCACCTCGGGCGGCTTGAAAGGGTAGTCCTCCGGGAAGCGAATTTTAAGCTTGAAAACTCCTGCGATTAAAAATAGGGCAAGTCCAGGCTGAATAATATTAAGAAATTGGGCCAGCTTTCGGGACCACCTGAATGCTTTTTTCAGCTTTGATTGCACGTAATATGCAACTATATCCTTTACTCATTCTTTTCAAAAACTATAATGCAAGACATGCTTTTGGCCGTAACCTCGACCTGCAGCATAAATAAATAAATAAATAAATAAATAAATAAATAAATAAATAAATAAATTTCAACTATACGTTCAAGTACACAGCCGACAAAGTAAACGTTTACAGAGCTCTATGAGCTCCCGCATAATGTGTGTCCATATCGCCGGTCAATGAAATGTTACCATGGTCTGTATCCCTAAGGCATGAGTCCAAAGGTGAGTGTTGGAGGGCTGTGGGATTATTTCAGTACTTTTGTTCACCACTGCAAAGGCATGACTCATATCAAACTTCTCTGGCCGATGGGAAAAAATGTTCAAAAATTTTACGATAAAGTAAGGTGAAAAAAATCTGAACATTATCATGCCCACCAGTGAACATGGGAAACAACCCGAAGCTTTAAGCTTTAACCTGCAAATATTTCCGTCACCTCTCGGCTCTACTAGTTACGAGCATGCATCTGCAAGCATGCAAACTTGTTAATTTTTGAAAACACGTTTGCTTTTGTATTTGAAGACTTATATAGTAACGACAGCGTCGCGCTCTCATTGCATCAAACGAAAACAACGAGTTGGAATGATCTGACTTCCTTAAGACACAAACACCAAAAAGCAGTTTGACGGCGAAGCTTCGGTAGTGTGTACATTTAAACCATACCGCCACATAACATGCGCTCTTGAACCGTATGACCAACATGGACAAGCGAGACTGGACAGAGCCCTGATACTAGCGTGCCAGCATTCTATCGCCGTTCCCGGCTAGGAGCACAAACAGATGCACTTAGTGATAGAACCACGTGGTATGAGGCGCCTAATACGAAGAAAATAGATAAAACAGCAATCACACGCAGTGCCCCCTTCCTCTTGTATATCTCTTTTTTAGCTCGCGTCGCTATTACAGCACACCATTAGGGCGCTACCCAAGGTCCACTCTCTAGACGTGCTACGCCGACCGCTGGGTTCCCACTTGGCCCACCTTTTTCGAACGGCGAGTCGTCGGGCCCTACGATGGTGGCCTGCCATAGGAACAAGTCGCCCGGGTCCACGGGCCCGGCCGAGCAGTTGGTCGGCGGGTCTCGGCTGATCTCGCGCAGCTCCCGTTGGATCTTGGCCAAGGCCGGCTTAGTCGCCGTCTTGGACATGGGCGCGCCGCAGAGGCCGCGCGCACACCCGACGGCGGCGCCACAGGTCTACCCGTCGGCCGATGTGGGCATGACGCCGCTTCGCCCAACGCCTCCCCGCACCAGCAGCGCAACGGCTCAACTGTCCGTCTTCGTCGTCGTCTTTCGCGTTGGCTCCTAACAATGGCGAGGTCGTCGACAGTTGCCCCCAAGTGCGGCGTACAGACGAAACGGCACTCAAGCTCTGGCATATGGCCGCTCCACCGTTTCAACCGTTCATGTGCTCTTCCATCGAGCCTATTGCCCCAAGATTTTCTTCCTCTTTCGCCATTTAACATGAAAGGCGTCCAATGGGCATTTCCTCGCAACGGAAGCACAAAGGATGTTCGCGAAGCGGCATCGAGAAAGAAGATAAAGAGAACGCAGCGAGGTCATCCGCCATCAGAAACAATAACAACACCAGGTCGCCAAAGTGGGGGACCCCGGAAATTCGGACCACCTGGGATTCCTTAACGTGCACCCAAAGCTAAGTACACGGGTGCTTTAGCATTTCACCAGTTGATTGTCAAATGCTTCGTTCTGAACTTTCGCCTTTACCCCTTTTGCTATGTTTTTGGCGCACGGTTCAATCCATTCAGTGTGGCCAATCCCCCTCGTGGGTACCGAACCATGTTTTGAGGCAACAACAACAACGACGACAACAAAAAAGCAAAACCAAATCAAACTAAACCAGTATTTAAACAAAAGGGTTATTTTGAGATTTTCCTTGTTTTCGCTGTTCATTACATCTTAAATTCATTAGGCTCCGAAACCTTATGTGCAGCAACAGTTTACTTAAATTCTTAAATCAGCTTCATGTATCTTGATGCACTTTGCCTTACTTCACCATTACGCATAAGTGTTTCTTTACTAGAATCATTTTTATTATTATTGATTATTTTGTAGTTTGTCCTACAGTACACACTGCATCCTCATTATTCCCTGCAGCTATAATTATGGCGTATTCCCTCAAGAGGATGCATGCAATAAAGTTAAGATCCGTCATCCTTGTATAACCAATTCACAATTTTGCTGCGCGCCACAACAAAGGAAATTGTGGCTACCCAATGTTGACTGAGCTTTTGTCACCGTGAAGTACACTTGGCTTACTTACCAGGCACTTCGTATACTAACCCGCCGTGGTTGCTCAGTGGCTATGGTGTTGGGCTGCTGATCACGAGGTCGCGGGACCGAATCCCGGCCACGGCGGCCGCATTTCGATGGGTGCGAAATGCGAAAACGTCCGTGTACTTAGATTTAGGTGCACGTTAAACAACCCCAGGTGGTCAAAATTTCCGGAGTCCTCCACTACGGCGTGCCTCATAATCAGAAAGTGGTTTTGACATGCAAAACCACATCTTGAATTTATTAACCTCGTATACCTCGTGTCAGTTCCTCATCCCTTATTGTTTCGTGCAGCTCTGCGCGCTTTTATCCAAAGGGACTGGTCTAAGTTCATGAATGTTATCTTTCATAAGCGGTATTGCCATTGGCCGGGAGCCTTCATGATTTGCTGGCACTACTAGCTAGCATCTGCTCTTAGGAACAGTCATACAAACTTTTTGTGAAAGACGGCCCACTTGTGCACTGCGACGCATTTAGGTGTGTCGTCTCTACTGCAGTTCGATTTCTATTGGTGTTTATTCAAGGAATGAAGCGTAACTATTCTTATTTATATTTTAAATTTCTTGTGATAGGGTAGCATTTGTTGTCATCTCTGTTCTAATTTTTTCGGATTATATATACGACTAACATGGGTATCTGAAAATGTTGCCCTGCATGGTCAATAATGCATATACCTATGCGCTAGTTCATCAGGGACGCATGAGCATCTACAAGAAACAGCATGGGCACTGCACTTCATCGGGTTCGAGCAGCTGTCATCCTACGGTTGTGTTTGATGACGAGAGGAGACTGTAATAACAAGAGCTAGATAAACTGCACTTCCAATGTGCAAGGAAAGGGCTTAAAGCGTAATTAGGAAATTAGACATGCTCTTTCGCTGGTTTTTTTATTGAGAAATGCACTTAGTCTTTATCTTCGCGCATTGTCCTCCAGCGTGCCATATCTACCGCATTTTACCTTTTAGTTTCTAGATGAAAAATCTCGAAAAAGAAACAAAGGCATTTACTCAATGTATTTCTTCTTTTTTTTTGCATTGCATACCAGACCAGAAAATGTGTGATAGGTGTAAAGTAAACATGGCAAGTACTAAGTTAAGCACTTTTGTCGGAAAACAGTAACAACATACATGTACCGTGTACCGTTCCTGCCTAAGTGCTACATATCAGAGACTGTGACTTTCCATGCGCTTATCCGCGACAGAACCATTCCCAGACTTCGACCTGACTAAAATCGTGGCTCGTGCAAGAAAAAAAAGTGTAATATGCGCGTCTCATTTCTGGAATGTACAGCCATTGGCGCAACATACGGTCAACTCAAAGTCGTGCTTGGGGTTGTGCGAAATATTTTATGAACAAATAGAACTCGTCATCGACTTTTACAGCGTTAAAAGCAAGTTTGATTTCCAAGGTACAGTTTCGCTTTCTAAAGCTACCAGGCGAAGTCGAACCTACTGCGGCACAACGTAACGCGCTGACGGCACCAACGCACGCCACGTAAGCAGGTACCTACACCGCTGCCTGGAATACAAGGATCTGCAGGAAGTGAGGCGTGGCACGTTCTATTCTCTATTTTTTTTAAATGTCTCTTCAGCGCGCGATGTCGCGTAGAGAGCAGGGCTTCGAAAAAAATTAGACCTAGAATAGAGTTCCCAATAGAAATAATATTCAGCGCTTAGATCAGACATCGTATAATCCTTGCTGTATAAAGTCAGTCGCGCCACTTTCGAGATTCTTCGGAAGAAAAACTTTTCTGAATAAAACAAATTATTGCCAGTACTCGGTTAACTGAGCCCGGACTAAATGTGGTTAAAGACACGGCGAAAGGAAAATATCGTGGAATAAACCTCCAGGCTTCTTTCTCTCTCTCGCTAGAAAAGGAAACTCTCGATGCATGTTAGTCAATAAAAATACGCGCGTAAAAGAGAACGCTCTCCCCCGTGCTGCAGTGCCGAAGTGGCACCTAGCCATTGAGGATGACGAACGGTAGCCTCGAAACAGGACACGTTGTTATTAGTGAGAAAATATGGGATGTTAGGAAGGAAAGTGATGGGAGATGTAAGGGTGAGGCAAACTAAACGGCAGAATGTGCCCGCGAACAAGCTTATAAACGCTTCATGGCCAACTCCCTCCTCCTCAGCGCCTTTCATGGTTTCGCTCCCTTAATTTGAAGCCCTTTATGGCTGTTTTCACGATTATAAGCTAAGCAGAAGAAACAGAAGATAAGCGCCACTGGTGCCGAAATGTAATTAAAAAAGAAAAGATGCATCACAGACGCCATGACACGGTATAGTCTCATTACAATATACAGTTCACGTGCTTTGTTTTGTTTTGTTTTTCTGCGGGAGACAGACGATGTGCTCCAAGTCGCACCAGAATACGTGCATCATCCAGACACGCCAACAGGGGCATTCATATCTAACTTAGCATGCATCTAGGTTGCTCATTAAACCAAACTGCGCACTAACAAAGAATCCAATGCTCGTTAAACGAAAAGGATTTTCTTAAGACCTGTTCTTGTAGACGCGACAACAAGGTAATTTTGATTAATAATTGCTGCTGGCCAACATCAACGGCTGGTGCATACTATGCGGCCAAAAACGGCGTGCTCTTTAGTGATATTAAGGAAAAGAAACGTTACCCATACCATTATTAGGGATTACAAAACCTTATCATAACGAGTGGTCTGAATCCTCAATTAAGGCATACCTTCTGTTTAATATTTGCCGATGCATAGCCATTCCTTCACTGTTCCGCGTTGCGGTTCTACTGAAAGAAAAAAAAATATACCTAAAGGGCAATCATGCTTTAGTGAATTGGTGTCTATATAAAGTGTTTGAAAGAAGGGAGGCGAATGAACGGGAACAAATAGGAAAGTAGTAATGCTGAATATTTTTGCGCAGAAGCTTGTTCACTACAGCGAAGATTAGATGTGAAAATTATCATGAAATATAGGTTACAGTGCACCAAACTCCTATGCCGCTGAAACTGCGCCACCAGTCAAAAACTACCGACGTAAAGACGCAATCATTTTCTTCCCCAGCCGAAAGCACATAGATTTTTACAGTAGCTATTCTTGACGAGATTGTTCCTGTGGCTTTTACAAATACATTCACCTTTCTCGGCTTTTTTAGATCAGTTATTACTGCAATTTTTTTTTCTCGGTACCTTACCACGTTTTTTTTGTATATTTTCTTTCTTCTTGCCACTATAGTCTCCACACAGTAAGCATAATATGTCCTAACACACGTCTCTCAAACTTTATATTTTGTTACAGCTGGAGATTTCTTTATAGCTTCCATTCTATACCTCATGCAACGCCTTTCTAACGTCATTTACTTGCCGCTAGCAGTAGCCTTCGTTTTCTTTAGCTGTAGAGCAAAGAACGATGGCAAGAATATACCTGGTATATGTTAAACAATCACTATCCTAACTGCCCCTTTGCCACATCTGTTGGTCCTGAGACGAGCGCGCGTGAGACAGCTACGCGTTTCCATCGACAATTGTCTTCGTGTGGGCAGGTCCAGTCTCAGGATTTGGAAAGGCAGACATAGCAATCCCTGGCAAGATAACTTCCAACTATGGATTTCTGTATCAAACTGAATGACCGCAGAAATTAGAGCTGGTGAGCGCTTTAGGAACAATGAAAGTAATTACAAAGACGTGTTAGAGTAGGACCTGGTTATTGACCGCCTCCGTCTGCGTGAGAAGCGCGGTCAACATTTCGAAAGCCTCTCGCTTTCTTAGACGGTCCAACCTAACTTGTTCTGTTCAGCTCCTTGGCGTTGACACAGCACTTTGTCCCGACGGATCCATGTTGGGTTGCTGCGAAACACCGCTAAACCGTCCGCTGCCCTGCCGCTTAGAAATCAGGCGCCGTATTGAAAACGTTTTTCGCTTGTAACTGCTCATTGCCATTGGCCAGCCGCGAGTTCCAGCATCAGTATTGACTAGAATTTTCTGTTACGAACAATTCAAGCGTAAGAGGTATTTATGAATACAGGCCCTGACATCGAAACAGAAACGACCTCGCGCAAGTCGAAGGTGGGGGTTGGTGCGCAGGCAGCAGGGGGACGCTTTAGGTCTTGTAGTTGAAGCTCCTCGCGGATGATGGTGCGGATAAGAGCACGTAGATCTGGAGAATGAGCAACCTGAGGATCGCTGCTGTCATGTGGAAGACGAATAGACTGCAGCTCGTCGAGGCGTTGACACGTTGAAGTGATGTCTTGGACAGAAGCCGGATTTTGCACGATTAAGGCGTTGAACGCGACAGGCCCAATGCCTTTTAAGATGTGGCGAACGCGTTCGGCTTCCGTCATGCTAGGATTCGCACGGCGGCACAGAGCCAAGACATCCTCTATGTATGAGGTGTAAGACTCTTGGGGAAGTTGGCGGCGCGTTCCCAGCTTCTGTTTGGCGACTTCTGCACGGCCAGACGAGGAAGCGAAGATTTGCCGCAGCTTCGAGGTAAACGTGGTCCAATCCGCGATGTCGGTTTCGTGGTTGAAATACCACGTCTTTGCAACACCGGTCAAGTAGAAGGCGACGTGCCTCAATTTCTGGGTGTCGTTCCACTTGTTACAAGAACTCACGCGGTCGTAGTGGTCGATCCAATCGTCTACGTCATCACCGCGGAGTCCCGCAAAGACAGGGGGATCGCGCTGAGGGCTCGTCACAGTCCAAGAGGGCGCCGCAGGTGGGGTCGTCTGTGTGGTAGGGTTTGAGGCGCCGGAAGGGCCGGGGTCGGAAGTGTCCATTGTTGTAGGGGTAGTTGGGTGCAGGCGGCGACCGGAACGGAGCTCCAGGGAGGACGGGAACGCGAGAGGACGTCGGGATCTTGACGTACCTCCACCACTTTATAATACCGAGACCGATCAAGTTGTCCAGCGCTGTTTATTCCACCAAAGGCAACGCCCCCAGCTCACGCGCGAAGAAGTCGAAGAACAGTGAAGATGATGATGGCTATGTACAAATGAAAACGACGAAGTACGTTAATAGTGCTTACAATATATATATATATATATATATATATATATACTTTCACATTGCGTTAAAATGCGGTAAGCATGTCGACAACTTTAGACCATACGTATAACTGGAAAAGGTGAATTACGAGCTTCAGCAATGACTAGAGGACTCGAGGTTGAGTAGGGGACGCCGAGACACACTCTAAATCCCCTCGCCAGTAAACGTTGAAGCCGCTCCTTGGAAGCTTGCGACAAGCCATGAAGAATAGTTGAGGAATACGCATTTTTTTCTCTTTATGAGTTCATTATGCATACTTGTAATATTGAATAGACTGTTCCCCTCCATGTCTTGCTGGCTAGACGGAAAAGTGAGTTTATAACTCTTAACTTGTTTTACCATTGCGCAAATGTGCGACATGTGCCTTGCTTCTGTCTGCGTGCACCACATCTCAACATTCTTCCCTCGTTGAGCGTCAAATATCGCCTTGGTCCTCGTAAGACCGGTGCGTCCACGTCTCATGTAGCGCGCATTCGGACGAACTGCTGTTTTCGCTTTGGCATAGCTTGTGGACGGTGTATTGCACAAGCATAAACATTGCAAGACACCAGTCGTAACCTGAGCAGGTCATAAAGGTGAACATTGTTCCAGATTACACGTTGCATAGGATGAAAACAAAGAAAATTGGACGCATATCATTTAGTTGTAAAGCGTTTAAGCAACAGCTTCACGAACGTTTTTCATTCACAAAGAATCCGAAATGTGCCTTAAGTTTAAACAAAAATCGGGAGAAGTGGGACTAAGTGCAGCCCTTAAACCCACGGATAAAGGGTTCGCACACCAAGGACTAACTGCGTGCAGTGGGGGGTCGTGTGCAAGCGTCTGATTTCAAAGGGACCAACTGGCGGAGTAACGGCATAAATCGATCACCTCCTGCCGCAGAACTATACCTGCGTATCTTTCTCTCTTTTTTTTTTTTGCGAATTTAAATTGGCCACAGAACTACAGAAGTGGCGGGACGCTCTGATAATCTCCAGCACGTGGATAGAAAATCTACAAACACTTCTAAAAACAGAATTCCCGTGCTGTTCACTTTGGCCTTGTGGGTGAGCCTATTATAGGGCGTGTATTACATTCTACTGAGGCTTCGTCATGCATCGAGGGAACGCGATGAATGTTTTGTGCACTTATGGTTTTCACGTTTCAAATCCATTTAAAAAGTTTTGCGGTAGGAGGTCGCACATGTTACTATAGCAGTGCTATAGATACGTTAGCTGCAATCAAGCGTTGCGGTGCTTCGATAGCCAGGCTTTCATTTTTGGTAGGGATGCCTCAATTTCGCAGAGCTTTTGATCTACAGATAGAGCTACAGATAGAGCTACAGATTTGACCTACAGATATTGATTCGTATGCCAGCCAATTCTAGGCGCCGCACTTTATTCAACAACTTTTTTGAAGCTGTGTTTCAGGGCTCGAAGCTCTTGTATTTTGACTTTCACTTTAGAACGTTCTATAGAAAAGCCCGCGGCATTCACCATGCAATACCGAGAGCTCTTGCCAAATAGCTGTGAGTTCGCCTAATACTAATGCATTTCTCCCTCGACCCCGTGTTCCTTGCAGTTATCCGGTCGGCGTACGAGGTGACCACGTCGGACGTGTTCGTGATCCGGGGCAACACCGCAGCGCTCCGCTGCGAAGTGCCGGCTTCGGTACGCGACTTCATTCACGTCGTCTACTGGGAGACAGATGACGGCCTGACGCTGCACAGCGGCACGCTTGAAGGTGAGTGAACTCGCTGCTTTTTTCCGACACTTTACGCGCATCTTTGCAAGCCTGTGCACTGAGCAATGAGCTAACACATTCATACGCAATAAGCTACTGCTAGATCATCTCTAACTGAAATATTCATGGAGATCATCGCTTAGTCCCCGGATATCATCTCCAAGCAAACGCTATAAGCGAGCTTGTTGTACTTGTTTCTCGGTAGGCTGCACGCACTTGTCCCCTCTCCTCCTGTTTTCCGCGAGGAGGAGGAGGAGTATTGCTTGCTGCAGGCGCACTTAGCCTCGAAAAAGTTTCCGGCAATTGCTCCGCGCAAGCGCCACGTGGTGGGTCTGAATCTATCTAGTAACGTTCCATCTGGTGACGTTCCATCTGGTAACGTTCCATCTGGTAACTTTCCGTCTGGTAACGTTTGCACCACCCGGTAACACAAGGAACTTGACACGGAGCACTAGAGGCTGCGCGTCATCCATTCCACGCGTACCCACACGCCTCGCCATTCAAACTCTCGCGAGAAAGATTGCACGAAAAATTGAATAAAGTGGTGCAGATGTTCTGAAGATAAATTAGGCGACGATGTGCTGTACAATAGCATCAGAAATAATGATGATGTACGGAATCCTCCGGAGGTTATGTAATCTGCTGAATTATTTTTGCCGTTATCAAACTGGTTACGCCCCATGATTAAACTATGCTCTCAGTAACTTTGATACATTGATGGTTTCTCCAGATGTCATTGTGAAAGGAGGTGCAAAGGCTGTAATCTTGAAGTAGATATTAAAATATGCACAACAGATCAGAGCAACATAACTATTGCTTCTTTTTGTTAGCGTTGATCAATCACTAGTACGGATGGAAGGCGTCGAGCACACCGTGTGCTCAAAAGGCGCCGTAGAAGATCTCGCGCGGTAGTGAATGATTCATAGCGGCTGATACTTGTCTACATCTCGTGATTCGACAGTGGACCATAACACCGGCGCCCGCACCACAGGTGCGGACACTTGTACTGGAGTGACCAACGGGGCAACCCGTTCGCGTTCCGCGGTGCATGACCGATGAGGTCGTCTTCGTTCTTGTGTGTTTGGTAAGCTGACAAAAACCCACATGTTCTTGTCGGGGCCTTGAAGGTACGCAATTACGCTGCAAAAATTTAATCTCTTTTTTTTTTTTCGCGTCGATGCACTTTTATTGGTATTCTACACAGCCGTGGACGTAATTCTGCCAGTGCTGCCGTTCTCATCTGCAATAAAATACAAGTGTACACCGCACCTAGCAACCGCAAGGAAGCATTGCGGTCATACAAGACTGCGTAGGAGAAACGAGGGCGTCTCTGTCCATCATGCATTAAGAGGTCTCCGCAAAACACGTTCGTGCTCTGCCCTGCGTTCTGCTTCTCAAGCTTCGGTCCACGTTCTATCGTCAGCATATGCATAGGAAACAGAAACAGGCGGAGGATAGGCCTTACACCTAAAATTGCATTCGTCAATTATTAGCGATTTCTGCATTTCTTATAAGCCGTCAAAGATGAGAAAATTGGTTCACATGTGGCTGCCTTCTTGTCAAAGAAAAAAAATGTCATCTTACGGAAACAGGAATTCTCTACGCGCTAAATGCTCACGAGGTGTATATTGAAAAGTGTTTTTGGGCAGATACATCGCACAAGAGTACACACAGGTGCCAATACGTGCAAAAAAGAAAGTCATTTTTGGCCTGTTTGGCCGCCAATAATACACGAGCTCTGCGACATACACCCGGTCGCCTATAGATATTACAAGTAGTTATCAAAATGAATTAATACCACAACAGCACCTAATTTCGTCTCGTTTATTTCCTGGCACAATGTCAGAATAAGAAAAGGGGATTGCTTTCTTTTGGAATCTCTTTTCTTTTTTACGTCACCGTCCTAGATTAAGAACACTTAAACGTGACGGGACGTAACGCCACTAAAGCATAACGTCCCTCAGCAGGAACTTTAAAAAAAATATATTGTTTACTATTATTGCACCTTTCACAACGTTAACTCCTTAATGCAGGTAGTCAAATCACAAATTCACAGGTGTCGCTGCGCTTCCTAGTGTCGTAGGAGGACTCCAAGCAGATTGACAACAGATGACGACATGGAGTTGTACTTCTGCTTCACTGACGCTGCTCGTAGCGGCGAACAACTTTTTTTTTTTAGGGCGTAGCTCTTAAGCATTCGTTTCTGCGTTGAGCGTCAGCCTCGGCGTCGGCGTAACCCGCACAACGAACAAGCGGAGCGCGGCGGAGGACGAACGACGGCGATGGCGAAGAGAGCACGAGGAGGAAAGCGGAGTGCCGCACGAGACGTGTTCCACGGCAGCGACGCGGCGCTATAGAGATAGCGCCGTAGTGGCATGCGCCCTCACCCAGTCGCCGATGACGTCATTAATAAGGCACGCGGCGAGCGCATCCACCGATACCATATGTGGATACAAAGCGCTGGTGTGGATTTCGCAGCCATTGCGCAAGCGCTACTTCGTCTGCGCCGCCGCCGCTAGAGAATGCGCTCTGCCCGAGCCACGCGCTCCCGTGTTCACGTTGTTCTTTCTGAACAATAAACGACGCAACCGGTAGAATTCAAAAGACCTGAAAAACTGCGCTCCAGTTTCACGTAGGTAGTATCGTAATCGCCGGCGATCTTTTTTTTTTTTTTTTACCCAGCCGTGAAGAAATAAACTTAGAAGCAGTGCGAGCTCTTTATATACACTCTCGTACAGGCACGTGGGCGCTCGCGCTCACATAACTTATATGTGCCGCCAGCAGCTCCTTGCGCCGAAAACAAACCAAGTGCTAATTTCAAGAGCGGTGGAAGACAACTCAGATTTGTTTTTAGCTTAGAACAAATGCAAATTTGATATAGCTTACTCATTTTGGAAAAGAGACAGTGCGTCCCCAGAAGCACTATTTAGCATATCTTTACTGGGACTACCTCCGTGCTTAATTGCCGGCTAAACGTAGCCCAAGAATGACTTTTTTTATATTTATCAGCGCCTGTGCGCACTTCTGCGCTGTATCTGCCCAGAAACATTTTTCGTGCTAAGTACACATCCTGGACACTCACCTTCTAAAAAATTTGTGCTTAAGTATGAAAGCTTCTTTCTTGTGAAAAAAATCCAAATATGGACGATCACGTTTTTTTTTTTTCATTTTGGCGGCTTATAAAAGATGGAGAATAGCTAATAATTCTAGGTTCAAGGCCGATGTCCCGTCTCCTGAGAAAAATAAGTGCTCATTTTTTATTAGAGAAACATTTTCTTGGCAACGCCTTTTATGGTGCAAACTTTGGTGCTTTATAAGAACATTCCGGTGGTGCCTAAGCCGGTAAAAAAAAATTAGGGGAGGGGGATGCTTTGTGCAATGACGTTCCGCGTTCTACGCAAGCGCTAAAATTTTTAGAAACAGATCGCTGGTGATCGAGCGCCAAGGTTGGTACAGTTGGCACGGAACGACTATTTCATTGCTGCATAGGTCAGATCTTTTATTAGTATTAATATTATCAATCGGGGAGGGATGGCAGGGAACGTCCATAGGAAATTTCGCCAAAGAAATAGAAACGTAAAATTTATGTGTCATTGTTTCATAGTACTGCGCCCTCACACAAGTACAACGCCGTGGCGTTATCACGGTAACGAAATGGAGAGCAAATTAAATGCCACACCAACAAAATCTTTTAGAAGGTCCCTATTCATCCTGTGTGCGCAGTCTTTGTCAAACGTTTGGACGACCCTCCGCGAGGGATAACAATTAAGCCAGGGCCCAGCTGTCACGGCTCTCGAAACGCGTTTCGCTCTGAAATGCTCAGGAGACTGAGGAAAGATGTACCTTTCGTTCTTTAAAGATTCGGGAAAGCTAGTTTCCGTAGGTCCCCTGGCAAGCTGCCCCGCCGTAGGTTCATTCCCACGCAAAGTTCTTCTGAAAGTTTTGAAACTGTATACGTCATGATTAGAGAGCGGTTCTCTCTAAGTTGGCGTATGAAGCAAACAAAGAATTGAAGAAAAAGAAGAGCAATCAGATCCTTAAGGCACACATTCCCAGCTAGAGGTGGGCGGCAGTCTAGGGTCACTGCCTGTTCCAGCAGGATGAGCGGCTCGTATTAACCAGCCCACGCCAGCTCCGTAAGGCATTATCATCTCGGCATGTGTGGGCATTTGGCACGTGTTCGGTGCTTGGAGGGTCTAGCGTCTTGCGCAGCGCTGATTCGTCCAGTCTGTTTCACCACACTCAAGGGCTGCCTCTCTTATTAAACATGATGCAGAAGGTGGTTAGCCCCTTGATCGAGCGTACTGCCGCATCAAGCAAGCCAACAGGTTCGCCTTAATGAATGAGGTTTTATTATTAATAGACAAGATACAGTACAAGGGAACATTATACAGGAGGAGGTCCCAAGGTCAGAGACTCTAATGGGACCTCCTGTACAGCGTATAAGTACAGATATAAACAACAGTTGCAACAAATAATGTAAAATATTGAAAAAGCAAATATAGTATTGGTTTAGGCTTGGCAGTGCTAATACAAATCAGCTGCAGACATGCTAGTAAAAAGTATAATGATTATTATTACATTCGACTAATTACAGAACTATAACGCCATTATGAATGTAAATGGATAATGAGACATAACCAAATGAACTTTTATTTGTGTCGCGTAACCAAATGTACATTTGTGAAAGAGAAAAGCAAAAAAAAAAAAGCTTAACTATGTGGTTGCAGATGATAAAATGTGGTCTTTTACTTCTCGGTTAAATCGAAATGATTTAAATGACTTTAGTAGGAGGTAGTGTGTTCCAGAAGGAAACGGACGAAAAATCGATACTCCGCTTACCATAATTTGTGGGTACCTTGGGAAGAATAAAATTATTGTTTGGTGCAAATCGCGTAAGATTCGTATTCATTAGACAAGATTGAGGCATCAGACTGTTGCGGAGAGCGTTATCTAGTTGTCGGTATAAAAACGTACCAAGACTAAAGGTAATAAGTTCGTCCACAGTAAGAATATTATGGTTATGTAATATTTATGAGAAGGAGAATAAGGGAAAGCAGGGGGGTGGTAGGCTGTGCGGAATAGCAGTCCTTTAAGCTACGTACATAAATATATGAGGTATCTGAGCAGGAACGACCGCCCATTAATCAAAATATCAATCGAGCACTAAAGATCGAAGGGCGAAGCACTCTCCTAAACAAACGCGTGTGTGTGCGCGCGCACCTCACTGCAGTAAAACTTCCCTTTCACTGTAACGCCGCCCGCTCTCTCTCCCTGATATAGATTCGGAAATGCTTAGAGCGCTTGAATATAGGCTCATCATTGTTACTCGATGCGCCTCGAGAAAACCGGTATATTGTGTTCACCTTACAATCGAACGCGGTAGCAACGGAAGTAAAGCGAAGGGCCTGCTCTCCAAAACCCAAACTTCTGTACTAATCCCTAAGTAAGCAAATAACGTGAAAATAAAATGCAGAGACCACTGTTCGCTAGTTACGGTCTGGAGGCCGTTCTCATGGCCGAGCTGGTTCGGAACACAAGCGCTTCGTTTGCAACAAAAAAAGAAACAGAGCGAGAAAAAAAAAAGAAGGCCACTCAAAGGGGACGCAGCGGCGATCGAAGAAGAAACTGGCCTGGGCTCTTAGAGTTTGTTCCGCCAAGAGGAAACCGTTTTGCCAAGTTCCAGTTCATAAAAGGACCCCAAGAAAGCAAGTGGACAAAATGGCGCACACATAAACCGGAGCTGACGCTGACCCCCCTTTCCCCTCTCTCCCTTGTTCCTTCCCCACTCCTCTATAGCATGAAGCCCGTGCGACGTCTGGTGATTTGTCTTCATATATCATCAGCGACTCTTTTGATACAATCACGCCAGTGGGGAGGGCCATAGGGCTCTCATTTCACTGTGGCTGCGCTGAGCTGTTTGCTTCATTTCTGTTGACATTGCAAAGTGTGTCCGGACTTCTTTTCCCTCTTTTCGTAATGTTTCCTTTTTTTTCTTTTTTTTTTGTGGGTCCCGCGCTAATTTTGTTTCTGTTTCTCCTCTAAGACTAATATCGCTCGCCACCAGTCTCTTCGGGCCCGCGGTAATGACGAGGGTCTTGTGACCGGCGTAGGGAGTGGTATACGAAATAACGCGCTCTGTGTAACGCAACTCCTACACGCCTGCGGTTTCTTTTCGCTAGTGCGATTCTTTCTGCATTCATAAAGACAAAAACCTTAATGCCACGCCGTAGAGCCCTTCTTATTCTCTCTTTCTCGATGCGCAACCACGAGTACTGGGACGCCCCCGTCGTAGCATTGCTCTGTAAGATTAATCGATACGCGAATTGCTAGCGCGACCCTTTTCGTACTTCTTCTTCCGGTCATATCGCGTCCCGAAATTAATAGGGGCAGAACAACGCAATGTCATCTCCCCCCTTGCGCGAGTCATTGCATTCCCTTCAAAACATTATGCCGGCATTATTATTTAGCATTTTTGTTTCCGTGGGCCTTACTCACACTTAACTTTTACGTTCGCTGTAGTATCGGTTGGTGTTTGGTTCGTTTCTTGTAAGGCATTTGTTTATGGCATATAAAAAAAGATGTAAGCACGAAATCTCCTTAATCTTGCCAAAACGCGTCCGCATAACGTCGTTTTGTATCGAACTTTTCTAACATATAAGTCAAAATTATTAATACTTGTAACCCGGTTAGTGCTCTTCTCCGAGGCCGAATTAATGTCTCATTGAGTAAGGGGAATCATAAGAATACCTCGAAAGACGAATGTAGGTGCAAGTATGTTATTCCTGTTCTATAGCTCTCGCATTCGCACACTTATTGTACTTAAGCTGCACTCACTGCAGAAAAGGTTTTGTTGCAGTCATAGAGAATAAGAAACGCAAATCACCGAAATTATAGCCGTAATTTGTATGCTTCACTACGAATACGTTTTAAATGCAGCGTTTTCATCTCAAGAACTTCTAGATTCAACGTTACTCTAGAAACATAAACAAGTTCTGAATGAACAAAAGTTTGTTATTTTGTTGTCTATTTATTTATTTACATATACTGCAGCCCAATATAGGCCTATAGCAAGAGTGGGAACATTATACATTACTACAAATTACACATTAAGAACGCACATAAACATAAAAAGATGAATGATCAAAAAGCAGCGTTTTACATGTCAGCGAAGTACTTACCAGCGGTAGCTATGAAATCTTTTAGTGATAGTGAATGAATGTTACCGGGTAGAGAATTCCAAAGCTCTATTGTGCATGGAAAAAAACTGTACTTGAATGTGTTCGTGCGGGCATAAATAGGTGCTTTGTTCAAGGCGTGGGAGCTACGGGTACAACTTGCGTTAATAAATGTGATATGGTTACAATCAGAAAAACCAGAGGTGGAGTTATTAATTGCATATAAAAGTTTTAGGGCTTCAATGTGATAACGTGAAAGTAATGGCTCAATGTTCAAAGATTGTTGAGCCTGATTTGGTGAGAAAGGGCGACTGTAATTTTCGCAAATGAAATGGATAGATTTTCGTTGAATGTTATTGAGCGAGCTTATTTCACATTGTTTGTAGGGGAACGAAGCGACAGATGCATATTCTAGAACAGGGCGAATCAGCGTTTTATATAATAGCAGTTTAGTGTCGCGGAGGGTCTTAGCTAATGTGCGGCGCAAATAACCTCATTTTTTTTTAGGGCTTTCCCGTTTACATATGCAATGTGTTTAGACCATGAAAGATGTTCGGTTAGAGTGACACCTAAGTATTTATATTGAGATACACTTTTAAGTTGGATGCCATCCAGAGAATAATCGAACAAGAGGGGGCTCTGTTTATTGGAAAACGACATCACGACTGTTTTACTACAATTAATGTTCATTTGCCACGTTTTGCACCAAGCGGAGAAATGCATAAGGGATTGGGCAAGAAGGTGGTGGTCATCAATGGAGTTAATGGATTCGTATAATACGCATGCAGTCATTTGCATGAAGTCTGATTTTAGTTCATGAGGCGCTACGAGGTAAGTCCTTGATGTATATTAGAAATAATAAATGGCCTAAAATGAATTCCTGAGGAACGCCTGACGTAACGTCGACAAGAGTTGATGAGTCCACTCAGTTAAAGGAAACAAATTGTGAACGACAACGAAGAAAACTGCCCATCCAAGAAACAAGACAGGGATTATTGAATATGGCATCTTCCACCTGTGGATGTTGATGAAGTTATAATCAAGGTGTGTGTAAATACTGTCACAGCCTCACTTCGATAACGTTTCATGTGATTAAGGGCATAGCATTTACTTGCAGAGTGTCTCTCAATCTTAGTTATCACTGCACATCAGTCGCTAATACGTTCACTTCTTATGAATATATGTTCAAGCGCTAACGCGCTATGCAAACGTTTGGTTCTTTCTTCGGCTCATTGTTCATCGCAGCTTACTCGGAGACGATGAGGATAGCAATAGGGGCTTCTTGGTACAGCATATCTTATTTTGTTATTGCGCAAGCTTGACAAAGACAACAGAAGGCACATCTGACACACACAGCGCTATGTGTGTCAGATGTGCTTTGTGTTGTCCGTGTCAAGCTTGCGCTATAACAAAATAAGTTACTCGAAGAAACAACGTTTACTCGGACTTCGCACTTTCTTAAGAAGCGTATAGATAACCAAAATAGAGAACGCCCTTCATCGTGGCGCAAAACGAAAGGTGGCCTACAAATTCACAAAAGGAGAACTATGGGTATAAGATCCCATGCGAAGCAATCGAAGGTATAGTTCGAATGCGCGGTAGATAAGATTGTAGCATTTGGGGGAACTAGCTTCTTTTTCGTCTTGGAACTCCGGATTTCTCGTTGTCCTAAATAGTCTGTTACCGTTCTTATTTGAGGCCATGTCCTCCATTCGCTCTTACACCTATATCCACGTGACATCGGGTGCAACGCTCTTTCGTCAGCGTTTGCTTAACGTGAATTTCGGAACCAGTGCCAAAATAAAATCAATCCCAGTTTCAAATAACATCACAGGTTGCCTACACATAGTAGATAGTAGCGTGCTCCTAGGACCCCTTCATTTCTAGACGGGATCGTTGGGTCCCGAATCTCCGGATACGACACCTAGCATAATTCAATTCGTTTACTCTTAAGCAAAACATCTGTACTTAAGAAGTTTGTTCTTGTTTTTTTTTTTTCCTCCCACAACTATTTCGCTGTTTGCTCGTGGTATAGCTAATATAGCCAGCGGCAAATATAGAAGGAGAAAGAAAGCTCCTTGAGATGAAATTGATTGCGTCGTGTTGTTGTTGTTGTTTATTTCCCTGACACTAAATACGCGAAACACACGATGCCCGTATAAACAAGAATTCAACTCGCAGGGAGCTCAGAAGCAGGGCAAAACCTCAAGAGGCGCAACGCCGGAATCAAGGAGCCAACGAAGGGAGTGAAGCGGGACTCGGGGGCGAAGGGGGTAGAGGACCGGGGGCGGAAATCGTTTTTATGCGCCGCCTAATTAACCCGGGCTTGTTTACTTCATCACCTTTCCGGCTCCGAAAGCAGCCCAGGGTTAGCGTACACCGCGACTGCAGGAGCGCAGACCGCTTACTCAGCAAGGGCCGCGTGTACGGGACCGAACGCTGCTGCGCGCTGCGCGGTGGCAGCGGGGGTCATTTATAGGGCGAGCAACAAGATTGCTACAGGCCACCGAAAATACTCCAGCCGGGGCAACGGAGCAGTAGCTCCTTCCTCGACGCAGGCGTGTAGCGCCTGATAAGCCATTAGGCCCCGGTCACATAAAAGGCTTCGCCGTTAGGCAGCGGCTATGCCCGCCCGCCATCACGGCGGGAGCAGATGCTGCTGCGGGTGCAGAGTACGTCGCCGAACTGCGACGCCCCCTATAGCTGCCTCTTCGTCTTAAAGTGCCTCCTTCCTGCGAGTTCGCTAAGCCAAGAGTAATTACCCCGGGCACCCTGAAATACATAGGTAGACGCAGCTCAAGTCCGCGGTTTTACGCATGTCTTTTTTTTTTTTTTTTGTAGGTTCTTCGTTCGATGCAGCATTCAGAACGCATCACTCTTAAGGACAAATCTGACGGAACGAAGCAATGCTAATCAGCAAAAATGAGAACGCAATGGCTCTCGGTGTGCTATTTCTTTCTATTTCTGTCCTTCTTTATTTTTTTCTTCTTTTTTTCCTTCTTTTTATCTTGCAATTGTAAAGGTTATGTTGAAAGGCAAACCTACCACTTTGGCTCAGTGCCTACGGTAGTCTTTCGCGAAGCGCGAAGAATATGACGCCATGATACATAAGTAAACAACAGACCTCCGGCCAACTTCTCATGCCTGAAGCTTATTTTCTTTCTCTTTCTTTTCTTTACTGTGGGAGAGGGGCGAAGGCACAAATTCCACAGACTTTTACAAAAATGACTAATGCGAGGCCGATAACGGTCTTCTTTCTTTTCCTTTTTTTCTGTTTTCACGCTAGAAGCATTTCCCAATCGGTACCTAGCGTAATGACAAGCGATACTGCTCAGTAGGTACACAAAAATTTTAGTCGCAAGAACAGAAAGCCCTCACTAAAGACAAGAAGTTACAAAACGCGTATTTTTTTTTTTTAGAAGCAAGTAAAAAAGGACAAAGAAACGCAACAGTACGCCTCGCGGCGCAAGTTATTGTCGGAGGCGGTTTGCTTCGGGCGAAGTGTTGCTTTACGCCAATGATATGCGCAGGGTACGCGCCGACTCAACGAAGAGAATCGGAACCGGCCCGCTCCCGCGAGAAATTTCGCGCTCGCAAGCAATGTTTGCGTATTGGCGAGGCCCATAGATTGATTCCCATCGCGGAAGCGGTGACCTCGCGCCGTATCTGGTGTCGGTAATTAGCGAAGGCGATTTCCGGACTCACGCGTTCGATCGTTATGGTGAAATCAGTTCTCCTAAACTGTGCGAGATATACAGATTTGTTGAACGACGTGGTCTCCCGGGGGCGTTGTAGTGGTGCGAAAAAGAAAAGGTCGAAGGAGCAGAAACAAATTCACAGTTTTTGAACTACGCAAGGTCCCCATTGTGTACAGAAGATCACGAGCTACCTACAACGTCGCGAGAGAGAGAGAGAGGAAGAGAAATGAATCCGTGGTACGACATACCCAGTTTGCTATGTGCGTTCACGCACAGGTGAGAATCGCCGTCTTGGTGCTCCATGAAATATAGTTCCGAGCAAATTTGACCTGCTCTAAAATTGGTTGGTGCAGGTTGATGTACTGTGCACATGCGCTACTCAGTTTTTATCGGTAGCAGCATTAGATTAAGCCGTCGAGTTGAAAAAGAGGTGCACAGGGTGGTAATAATCGCGGCACATTGAAATCCGTTACGTGCATCAGATGAGGGCCACCTTTGATGTCGATGCATTTCGAGGCCTAAGTCGGGGACCGACACCTCATATGGTGTGCTGCTGGTCTAAGAATTATAATAATAGAACTATATTAAGAACTGTCCTAAGTATTGTTTATGTGTTAGTCTAAACTTCCCTGTTAATGGGTGCGCATCACCACTCGCTGGCTTCATTTGCGCAGCCGTACTATGTGCGCGGAAGTGATACTGTACAATGTGAATTAACCAATTTTGTTAGATATATAATGGCTCAATATAGTTTCTCCTGCAAATAATTATCTCTAATGAGCAAGTAGCGCGTTGCTGAGGCCTCATTTATCAACGCTCAATTTCTATAAAATAGCTAATACTGGCTTATATGATAAAAAAAAGCAACCTCGCTAAGGTCACGTGGTACGCGTGGCAATGTGTTAGGAGAAGGCTTGTCCGTCAGCACTCACGTGGGCACTTTGTACGTGATCGAACCGACCCGCCCCGGTATCTTAGTCGCTATACGGCGTCGCATGTCTGACCTCTTGGTCATGGGTTCGACCCCTGCCGCGCCGGTCGCAGTTTCATGCAGGGCGAAATGCAAACGTGTTCGTGTGCTTAAATTTAGCTGCACGTTAGAGAACTTCAGGTCGTCAAGGTTAATCCGGAGTCTCCCACTACGGCGTGCCTCATAATCATGTTGCGGTCTTGGAACGTAATACCCTAAAAAAAAAGAGAAACAAAAGGGCAATGAAACCGAGCCATAAAAATTACGCAATATCTTTGGCTATATTGCCTGCGTTTCGCCGTCTCAAACGGCGAAAAAACAAAGATGCTTATTTTAACGATAAGCTCAATATCGCCTAAAACAAAGCTCATTTCCTTCTCAATTATTCTCCCATATATTCCTTAGCTGACTAAGGTCGTGTACGTAAAATTGTTCATCTAGGCTGTTCGACGGCACTAATCTGGCATGATTGATACTACAATAAATCTTGAAGTTTATTTAATGAGAACGGCCATAATTGTTCAGGTGGTCGTGCCGGAACTTCGGAACCCCTAATTACAAAAAAAATCCTTGTTGCGCCAGAACTGCTCGTAAGATGAGACAACAGCTAATCATGATGTTAGCCATTATAGCGAGGACGGCCGGCTAATTAACATACAGTTACTAACGATAAGCCTTGCGAATTAAGCCCCCGTTTTCTTTCTTTACCATCCATGGGCCAGCATGTTGACCAAAGAAAAGTCAGTGTACCTTTTGCTATATTCTACAACCGCATAATAGTTCATATATTGAATGTCTTCGGTAGCTCTCGCCAAAGGATTCGTTTTCTTCCTTCTTCGTCATATATGTAGTTGACGTTAAGCAATAACCAGCCACTAATAAAGGCAATCCGCTATACAAAGCAATTCCCCAGTGCATGGGACCTATTCATTGACCGCGGACGGTAGATAATTAAAGAATGCTTCGAATTTTCGTTTATAAAGAAGATCGCTATTGTGTTTCAGTGAAATGAAAAATAAAAGGGGGTAAGGTAATGAAAAGCAGGCCGTCCGTAATTAGTCATTATGCACCGCACTATTAGTGCAGAAAAAGAATGCAAGGACAGTGGGGTGCTCAGCGTTCGTCTCGTCATTGTATAGGAGTTAACAACACATGGCGCGAATAGAGAAATAGCCCGGGCTCCCACCAACCTTATTTATCCTTACAGTCCTTTGAAGAACGTACTTTTTTTTAAAAGTGATAGCTGTAGAGGTTTGTACGACGGCATGATTACTGAGCTGGTAGTGAAATAAAAATGAAATACACATGAAAACGATGAAAAATAAAACACAGGGCATGCCACTGACACACAAACTTACAAAGCAGAACAAGTTGCACAACACCGCATGTTCTACATCGCGTTGAGTCCCACTGCGGACATCTAAAGCACTAAGATAGGTATCCCAGAAAGATTTAAATAACTTACAGCTGTGAAAGGTTTATCAACGCGAGGGAGGGAGCGTATATATTCTCCTAGACAGTGATCCACAGGTGTTCTCAATATTAATATTTTCACTACCCACCAACATTACAAAGAACGCCTTGCCTCACGTTGTCGGCTGCCCACGCTCTGGAACGCAACAATATCCCGAATTTCTGAGTGCCGCACCTTACCATGAACATTCTAGCCCCTATACACGTATGACGACGAAGCGAAAATGCGATGGATTGACGTTCGCTCGTCGCGTCGAGCTCGCATACATCCGCAGGCTCGTAACAAATACATGTTCCCGATACAGCAGAAACAAAGTAAGTGGACATAAACAGTACACACTGGCGGTGTGCGAGCACGGCCTCGCTGCGGGAGTTGGGCCTTGCGGAACGCTCAGCATTCGCTGCCGCATCTTTTTTGTTGTTGTTGTTGCTGCTGTCCTTGTTCTCCCTCGAGGCCTTGTACACGTGGACGCATGCATACATTCAACCACACGCGGCTATTTGCCGCGAAAAAGAGAGAAGTGGAGGAGGAGGCAGAGAGTGCGGTGGCGACGGTAGCCCGGTTGCCGCATTCCCAGCCATGTGTCCGAAACGCGGCGGCCTCTTACGCGCCTTATGTAAGACGAAGAAAGAGGCCCCGAGGCGGGCTCTCGTAGCAGCGGATCGCCTTCCGCACGCGGTCCACTGGTAGGCACGCGTATATGCGTATATGCATGCGACTCGGCGTGAAACAAGAGAGGCATGGCCCGAAGCGAGCACAAAAGGACCGTGGGTGGAGAAGCAATCCGAGAGGGAAAGAAAAGCGAGCTGCCGCTCCACTGACGGATGGCATTGTTTGAGCTCTATCCCCGGCTCGGCGCGTTCCTTTGTCGACGCGTTCTCTTCTGAGCGGCCAAGAAAGGAGCTCCCAGCAGCAGCAGCAGCAGCAGTAACGGACAGCGAACAGTGACTGAGAAAGAAAAGCAGGAGGGCGGGGGAGGTTGCAACTGGCGGCGAACCTTGGAGACATGTCCACTGTGCCTGCGGAATTGGCCGGCCGTGCGGAACGGGAATCCGAGCGTGCACCATGGATATAAGGAAGAGGAAGGCGGGGAGAGGAACTAGGGAAACAGGGAGGCAAGCAGGGAATAGCGAAGAGAGTTGGGCCGAAAGTTTGGGGAAAGAGAGAGTGCGTGTACCAGAGGGCCGGGAGGGCTGACTCCTTCGCTGTTTGCTCATATGGCTGCGTCCGATTTCTCAGCCGGACGCGGCGCGGTGCTGCGGCGTCGTCTTGCGCTGGATATCCCGTCAGGCCTCGCCTCCTATACTTCTTCCACGTCTTGCCGCTGCTGTCTCTGTTTTTTTTTTTTTCCCCATCTGTGCTTCTGCTCCGTCCAGATTCTTACACGCTACCCCCCTCCCCCCTCCCCCTTCCAACCAGACTTCTCGGTCTCGTAGCGCTATTCGACTCTGTTTTTGCTGAACCTCAAAAGCAACTCCCCCCCCCTCCCCCTTTCTCAACCTCTTTCGCCCGCTCTCTTTCCTTGCGTTTGCTTGCCCGCTGTCTAGGCTACTGTCTCGTAGCGCCAGGCTAACCGTGATTGCGAGCGAAACTCTCGGTGCCGAGCACGTCGACGGCGACATTCTCGGCTATATACGTCGCAAGAAGTTTTCTTTCTTCATAAAGGGCTATGTCTTTTATAGCCCGAAAGGGCAATAGGAAAGGCGACTCCACCTCGACGAAATACGAAGGATTTCGTTGCTGCTATTAACTGAGTCTCGCTGCTCGGAGAGGATAAATGTCATCGCGGAGTCCTTTGCGCAATTGCCCAGAATGAAGTGAAACAAACGCGGTACCAGCGTGGCCGCGCGCGCTTCATATGTCGCCCCCATCCGTCTGGGAATTACGGGAAGAGATTGTCGCGCAGGTCGACAGTTTGCTGCTGCATCTTTCTTCATTTCTCTTTCTTTCTTTTCTTTTTTTAATCTTACTATAACTCGTTGCTGGGTCTTATGCCCTCGAAGAATTCTTGATGCTGTTCGCGCTGTGGTGACACTCCGGCAGCGCGGCGTTTGATCAAATCCAGATTAGTTTCCGTGAAACCTGGCGCAATAAGGCTCCCTGTAAGCCAGCTCCCAGCATAACGTTCCTCGGAGCTGAGCTCAATTTTGCCCGCGCTAACTCGTGTTGGTAGACGTCAAATCAGTCGGAAATTGTTAGCGTTTGCAACATCCAACCAGGGGAGAAGCAGGGGCTTCAGTAGTACCCTCATAGAAAGAGCAACGGTGGGATCCGCGCCACTGGGAACATTGCTTCATCATCTAGGAAAGTGGACGTGGGTTCATTACAGCCACGACAGATGTCTCCACTTACGGAGTACTTCTTGGCAGTGGCTCAGGAAGCTCAGCTCTGTAAGGGGAAAGGCATATATACGTCTCGCAAAGAACCGGCGATCATGTGCATCGCGTTTCACGTCGCCATTTACCGCAAGGACGGAATTTGCCTTAAACACAATGCCCACTCCGTTGTTTCGGCAGTCATTTCGTAACTTTGTGGTCAACATGATTCCTCTCTGTTGAGGCCACCGTCTTCCAGTAAGGAAAAACTTCATCACAGGCTTTAATAACTCTCAGTGACATTCTGCGCTTTAGAAGAGCAAAAGCTATTCACAGCAAACATTTTGCTCGTGCTGTGTACAGCTCCATCTAGGCATATTTTTTTATGTCTTTCTTGCTAGAGCAGTTAGAGCTGAAAGGCTTGTGTCGCACAGTTGGGCAAACGTTGCAAGCAGAATAAATCTTATAAATCTGGAGAGCTGAGCACGAGGTTGCGGGATCGAATCCCGGCCACGGCGGCCGCATTTCGATGGGGGCGAATGCGAAAACACCTGTGTGCTTAGATTTAGGTGCACTTTAAAGAACCCCAGGTGGTCGAAATTTCCAGAGTCCTCCACTACGGCGTGCCTCATAATCAGAAAGTGGTTTTAGCACGTAAAATCCCATAATTTAATTTTTTTAATAAATCTGGAGAGCCTTTCAGAAAACGCCCGCACCTTTTACTGTGTCGGCAGTTAACGGTCCCCTCACACATAATCCGCTGCTGACGCGCTGATGCTTATCGTGATGAGAATGTTGAACAGATTCTGTACCTGTAGTGGGCGCAGGTTATGAATCAGGATCCGAATTCACAAAGCTTCGCCTTCGCAGATAATAAGACCCGTATCAAGACTGGTTTAAATTTTCTCTTACGAAAAAGCCTGGCGTTAGAGATTTTTGTAAGTGTGGTACGCGTTTTCCAAAACCTAATTTACGTAAGAGCATTTAGTTTCAAGACGGAACAGTTTCGAATAGGGGCCCAGTTGTCTAAGATCGTCGTCAGAATTTTCAGCTGTACTTTCGCATCTCTAGTGTCTCATACGATTAATCATACGATTAAATGCCTCTTTGCGTTCTCCTGGCTTTTGCAGAAAAAACTAGCGCATATTTACGTTTCCTCGAGCTTTCCGCATCTGCTTGGCTTCATTTGACTCGGCCACACTGCCTTGTTTTTTATATTCCACTCTCACGTGATGTTGCAATCAGGCGAATACTTTTATGTGAAGGCGTGTAGCGGGCGGACACTGAACACTCAAATACACGCGAAGACATTGAAGTGCCTAGCCATAGAAAAATACTCTCTTGTTATACATTTTCAATACGCATGTAAAGAGCTCCGAGCATTATAGCGAATAACTTACAAAAAAAAAATTGCGTATCTTAAGAAGAGGCATACCACAAAACAAGGTAAAACAAAAGCCAAATTGTGCTATTTAATACCTGGTGGTGAGGGCTTCACGTACAAAAAAAAAGAATACTTTAACATCTCGCCGTACGATACGGGAATCGGTTACCACTAATCCTCTTGGGCTTCAGAGCGCAATTAAGTTTCTCGATGATTTTTTATGAAAGCTCTTGCTTCACGAGCAGAGAGGTCTTGCGAGTACAAAAGAATAAAGGTCTCTTCAAAAAGAAGATGAACCATTAGATTTCCCTCTGACCCGTGCGCAATTTTCGTGCTCTATGATATTTTCTTTTTCTTTTCTTATTTCACCGCGACGGAATAATATCATTATAAATATTGTAAAATGGTGCCCTTAATCACGACGCAGTGAACTCACATATTAAAGTAAAGTAAAACTAGATGCGAAACCACTAGGTAATTCTGGGTCGATTCAGACAAGATGACAGGTTGTAGCTTTCATTCTTTGAAAGAGAAAAAGAAATTGAAGAACGCGAGCTGATGAGATTAAAGGAGGAGATGCGGCCATAAATATCTTATTACGCGGCGAAACATTTATCCGCGAGCCAAATGAAATTGTTCCATAATCTGCCTTTCTGCGAAACTTCAATCAATATTTTAATCCGTTACTCCATACTGCAACAACGGTAGAGCAAGCGTTAATTATGAGTTTGCTCTTGCACAGACGCAGCCGAACTTTTCTATACACGTGAAGCAAAAGATATACTAATAAATAAAAGGAGACGATATGCGGCGTTGGAATTTTCTTCTTTTTACCACGAATGTCACCAATGAGAGGTGCCTAATCGAGCATCTCTCTCTCTCTCTCTCTCTCTCTCTCTCTCTCTCTCTCTCTCTCTCTCTCTCTCTCTAATGTCATCAGAGAGCGGATTTCGGGCTGTTTATTATATGCTTGATGTTGCCTGACGTTGCAGAGTTTATATTCCGTTTCGTCATAACTTCGCTGAAGTTCCGGCTGAAATATATATTCGGCACTTATTTAAGCCCTAATAAAGGCGCGGTGTACCTGTGTGCCGTGAGACTGACGCGCATAGGTCGACTGTGTACTGGAAATGGGCCTGGAACTTACATTTCTTGTGGTAGCCAGTTCAGGCTTGTCAGCATCGTTCTTAACATTAGGGAACCTTAGAAATGGGAGACTCGAGGATACGGACCGGACGTAGAAAATAGTGTAATGCGACTACATCCACGCGGAGCTCGAGTTCGACGCACGCGCGGCACCGTTGGCGCACTTCTTGCTACCCGAAGTTGCTTGCGTGCGCAACTTCTGAAAATACCAATTTACGCAATGTTGACCGCCTTCTTTCTTTTTTTTTATAGCGTGGAAAATGGAAAAAATCACGTTGTAACTCTGATTCAAATTGGAAATCCTCTCTGGCTAACGCGGCTACTCTCTGCTGCTTTCGCACATTCTCTGCCTCCCCCCTCCCCCCGCAACCCTCCCCCTGCTTTTGTTTCGTTAGTCAAAATGACTGCTTGCGGGTGTGCCTCAGCTGCTTTCATGCGACAGACTCCGTTTTATTTTTATTTTCTCATTTTTTTTTCGGAACGAGAAACGTTCGAACCCCGGTCGAGGTTGAGAACCGTATGTACGCACAATGCTATGCTAAAGCGTCACAATACGCTTTTTTGAAGAAAACTTTACCTTTCTGACCTTTTTTTTTTCAATGTTATAGTGAGTGTTCTCTTATATTGCGCAGGTGTATCAGCGTTCTGTCTTTCTTCTATCTTACCTGTGCGCTCAGGCTCAAACGATTGTGAAGGGCAACCGACGACATGTGACCTACGTTACCATGCATACCTGTCCTATTTTTTCTCTTGCTTTGCTATGAAAAGATCACTATTCAGTGGAACGTTGCGTTACGTAATAAATTTAAATCTTTGGTTGGTGCCTGCTACTCCTTGTTACGAAGCCCACAAAAAAAGAAAGAAACGAAAGCTGAGAAAACCATGAAAGCCCTGAAAAGAGTATGATTGCGAACATGCATGCAAATTTCCGCAAACGAGGGAAAGTCACAGCGCACAGCATTTGTACCCTCGGGTACTATCAAAGCTCATCGTTTTAATATGCCCCTGACACGAGTGGTATATTACAAGCCAGTTCTAGCGAAGTCATCTAAACGACTAGTCCGTGTCGTTAAAGAAGGCAAGAGAATCGTGCAACGTTGTCGCCTGCCCCTCCGCCGGCCAGGCAATCGTGTCATCGAAAGTGTGGCCTGTTTGTTTGTTTGTTTGTTTGTTTGTTTATTGGTTTCTTTCCAATACAAGGAAAAAGCGAAGGGAGAGCTAAAGGCTACTAGCCTGACGAGGCCCTCCCTCCGCATACAGTTTCGACAATATTACAAAAGAGATTTGAGAAAAACAGCACACACATTTGTAGTTACACTCTACACAGTTCTATGTCATAGAGGATCTAGTTCATATCACTGCACACAAATATATAAAACAGATTTCTTGTCATAGATGTGACAGAAAAAAAAAAAAAAAAAAAAAACATATGAACGCAAATGCAAAATGTCAATCATCGTAGCGAACATATGAAAAAAGAGAAAAAAGGCGACATCCAACACACAGTAAAAGAGCACTGTTTTACAGACAAACGCTACATATGGTTTTAAATGAGATGTCACTGGTAGCGAATTTCTTTCTCGATAACCATTGTTTTGAATGTTTTTTTCTTAATCGATTTGTTGAGGTCGACATCATCTGGAAGTTTATTTAGAAGCACCGGAATTTGGTAATTTAAATGTTGTTTTCCATAATTCGTGCGTGTTCGAGGCTTTCTGCGCTCTTGCCTTCGAAGGGCGAGCGTGTGTGTTTCAGCGGGATTGCTAAATGCGTGTAGTTTATGTTTTTGTACATACTGCAATAACTTGAAGCAATAAATTTCATCAGCTCTTAGCAGAGAATACTTTACAAACAGTGGACCTGTTGGCAAGTCTATCTGCATTCCATGGAGATGATGCTGGTACTGCTGCTTTGATGCGGTACTGCAGCTTAAACAACTTCAATTGCCTCGGAAAAAAAAAAAACGGTCGTTCGTGGACTCTGTCATTTATTGCACTCGTTAGCGGTATCTTTTTTTTTTTTTTCACGCGGTTCAATTATTTATTAACCTCAACCGTGAATTGTAAACTCATGATATGATTACTAGACACACCCAGCTATCAGCGACTTGTGTATTGTGCAAAAGGTTTAATCGATATGAAGGGTCTTAAGGAGAAAAAGAAAAGCTTACCTTATGCAATGGCGAGTATCAAGGGTTTAAAATCAAACGTGCGGAATTTCCGCAGTGGTCTTGAAGCTGCAAATTGCACTTTAAACGCGCTGGTTTGTTGTTCGAATTGCGAGCGCCTCGGTGCCTCGTCGTACTTGGAAGTAAGCCAAGTTGCCAAAGTTTTCTGCTCACTCGTACAGAAAGCAGTGAACTTCCTTCGAAAACAAAATCTCTTATACGCTTTTTATACTGACCGAAGAAGCTTGTCATTTCTAGCTCAAGAACTATTTCTGCATTTTATCTTTGTGTTTTACGTGCTTTTGAACGCTAAATTGTTCATCTGTGTAAAACGCCCCGAAAGTTCCTTACAATTGTGTTTCTGTGCAGCATGCACATATAAGACAGTACCGAGGATTTCTTTTCCGCACTCTATACGATAACCGGTGACCCACGTCGTGAACCCACTACTAATTCACAAACATTTACAGAATCGCGTGCCTCTGTTATCCATGAGACTTTATTTTGCAGTGTCATTCAAAGAGTTGTTAGACGTTCGCATCATGATAAGCCGTTATCGCTCTTTAGCGCCTTGTCCATCCATTTCGAACCATTATGAACCGTGATCAAATCCGATCAAACGTCCTCGGGCAGCGGCACGGGCCGATCAAACGTACTCTGGCACGGCCACGCGGACCGTATATTCAAAGCGATCTGCGAAAGGGGCAGCGTGCGGAATGAGCTGAGACCTTCGTGAGCGCTGTGTTCTCGCCGTTTTGTTCGCGTTGAAGCTACAGGCTGCACGAAGGTAAAGTCGCTTGCTGCTGCGAGGTCTATCTTGAAAGCGGTCGTCTTACGAGACGGACTGAATGACGGACGGATGGACGGTTTTCTCGTTGGGTAAGCATAGAAACGCTTACGCATTTAAAAAGGAAATGTGCCCGTGGCGTAATGGGCCTCAATACCGGGCTTCTGTACTGGTCGTGGTGTGTTCAAATCCCGCTGGTGGACAATTTTAATTGTGTTAATTTAACTGTTTAAAAAGATTACTTTGTTTAAAATGATGCGCTCACGAAGCCGTTTGAAGCCAGAAGGCAAACATAACTAACCATCACTCCCGTGCTGACTGAACCACATAGTTGCATACAATAATTATTGTATGAAACTCTATGGTTCAAACTTTGGGCGGAGTGTGTCAGCGCCTGGCGGCTTTGTGACAAAATGTCGCGTCGGAGACTCGCGAGCCCACAAGTAGGTGGCGGTAAGCCAAGAGAAGTTAGCGCAATCACATACCTAGATAGCGCTAGAGGTTCTTCGGGACAAAACCGGGAGGAGCGAACGGAATGGAGCAGAAATATTACCCCGGGCGCCTAGCGAAAGGATTGTACGCATTAAAGCGCAAAATAGACATTAGACAGCTTTTGCTGGGAGCCCCAGTCATTATAACTGGCGACACGCTCAAATTGGTCAAGCCAATCTTGGACATCTTCAAAATCGTCGCCATGGAAACTTTCTGGTATCTTAGGATTCTGCAGCGTCACCTGCGATGGAGTTGCAGTAGCCATGGCGGAAGTAGGTAGACGTATTCCAGCAGGGTCCTGCAAAGGGTTGAACTCAGGCGTCAGGCCTAGCAGGCGGCGATTGTACCGGTGAACAGGAGTTTCGACGAACGAAGGTGATCCCGCTTTCGAGGTATGGCTCCGCGAAGGGGTGCCTAGCATGAGGCAACCCTACCCCATACCTCCACCAGTGTCGCAGCCTAGTAGGAGACGGGAAAGCCGGCGTAGAGGACGTATGAAAGCACTTGTTGTTGTTGTAATGTTGTTGTAAGTAATGTATACAGAAGCCATTGATGATGATTACCAATGTAAGTATCTGGGTGAATACCTAAACGCCTCAACAAACACCTCTCACTTCATCAAAGGAATGGTTTGCTTGACGGCGTATATTTGACACAATGAGAATATTTAGGCATCGTTTGTTGTTCCATCGCACAATTCCGTAGAGCCGCTAACCAGCACATCTGTAACGTTAGTTTAAGTTGACAGGAAATGTGTTTCAAGTACCTCTAATTATTCGTGTTCGGTAATGAACACGCCCTGCCACTTGGCGCGCTGGCCCTTGCGTCGGCGCTTTCGTATCGGGGGCGAAAGCCTGACCACCAACCACCAAAGCGAGCGATAGAGCCAAGGAAAGCTATTCGCTTTAAAACAGTCCTACCAGACTGCATGAAACGAGAAGTCGCGCACTGACACGAGCGTCGTCCCATCTGGCAGTGATGTTCTTTTATCTAATCATGATCCAACTAGCTCGATAGTCAATCCACGTTAGCTAAGAGCTTGTTCTACATATCGATATACAATACAGCGCTTAAATGTGGAATCGCTTACACTTACCGATTATTGAGGTGGCCGTGCCATTCCTTTTCGTTTCTCATCACCTGTCCAAAGCCTGTGCTACCGAAATTACGTGGACCACGCTACCCGCTCTGCCAGTGTTCAGGAATCACCGGTGTCATGCGTAACCTCACAGTGGTCCGTGATGCACGGTCGCGGTGCACTTTGACATTCGTTGATACGGCACCAACCACGCATCATGCATAGTATTGCCTTTGCACCGTTATCCTTTTAAATTCTAAATTAATATACAAAATGGTGCATCCAAAAAAATCGCGAAGAATTTAAGGCCGGAGTACTCCGTCAAAAGCTCTACTCTTAACACCTTCAAATGCTTCTCGGAAGCAAGTGAACAGCTATAAGGAAGTGAAAACGCGTAAAGCAAAGGAAGAAAACCTTAGTTGGGTGCAACGAATGAGCGAAACGTAACGTAAACACCTTCTTGTCGTCCTAATAAAAACGAAGGCTAATATCTCTTCATTTCAATAAACCACACTTATTTGTTCATTATGACCATCATTGCGTTAAATATCATTATTCTCTTAATTTCAATAAACCACATTTATTTGTGTATTATGACCATCGTTGCGTTAAATATCATTATTATTATTTTATATGAAAACACGCATATACATACACAGAGGGGAAAAGGGAAGGAGCATCGCAAGCTGGCAACTGCCACAGAGAGGGGACACAAAGCCTGCCTACTCTTTAGGAAGGAGGGGATAGAAAAGGGAGTTGAGGATAAGGAGAAAGCGAAGTAAAGATAGAAACCGCAAGATGAGAGGTCACAGGCAATTGAGGCCAATCCCCCTTGTGGGTATGAGTCATGTTTTGAGGCAACAACAACAACGCCATTCCAGTTATCCCCCGTGGCTCCCCCCACTAGCGGATATCACTTCAGTGGCCTGCTAGTTTTCTGAAATCCCACAAGTACTGCTGAGCGCTTACACACCACAGCGTATTCAGCCAGACGTTAGCAACAGAGGCAGGAATAATGCCATGCGACAGGCTGCCTTCAATAACCCTGTCCCATGCTTCCTATATTGATACCCACCTAACTTCCGATTTGCTGTCATCTTCTCGGGCAACGTCTTGATCGGCGTGTCACCGGCGTACCTTATCTTGACTCCCTGTATGGCTGTGGCTTAGCCGGCCAGGCGAGGTCGCCTCACCGATAAGGAAGATGCGGGTTTTCTTACGCTGTATGTAGACTGATGACACTTCTATTCGTCTTTCTCAGAAGTGCACGTTGTTTATTGTCCACCCTACGGTGTGCCTTCTTTGCTCTTGATGACCTGTAGTCGTGTTCACGAAGTTTTACGTTCGTAAGAACCTTTATTTTTGTCATTCGCTGACCACCTTGACTAATACTGTGTTCGTTTTCAAGATTGGTCATCGTCAGTGCTGATACGCCGGGATAAATTCAAATCAAATCAAGATTATTTTTTCTTAGAATAAAAACAGGCAGCAGATTTTTTTAAAAAATGAATTCAACAATCCTGTTCCAATTTCTTTCAATTTCGCGCTTCGACAGTGGTCTGAGCGACCTTCCGGCTACGTTGCTACCAGGATCATCATGTCATGAGTAGTGTGCTTGAAGAAATTAATAGAATTAACATAAAGAAATAATTACGTTAACCGGCCCTACTTTGCGAACACTAACTACCCCAGGGTCCTTATTCACAAAGAGGTTCGCACACTCTAACACGTTAGGTCACTTGTATTCAATTACATTCTCCGCTACAAAAGGCGCCCATGTCGATGTGATGGCCACATGCATCGCAATCCAAGAAAGGGATATGGGCGTTACTAGCGTTTCTGAAGTCGTTAGGCCGTAGTGCCTCTATGTGCACCAGCGGATGAACACACCCTCCATTCTTCTTTCCTTGCGTTCTTGTGATCCCTTAACAGCCTCCCCACTGCGTGGGTAGCAAAGCGAACGTGCGTTTGGTTTACCTTTCTGCCTTTCTATCTCTCTCTCAATCCCCCCAATACGCTGTAGTGGTTCGAAATGAACGGGTCTTTTTGTCTTACGAACGAAAAGCTATGTAAATTAGGGCCTAGTTGTATTTCGTTTTCAGAATTTCGTGTGGTGAGACAAGCAGCACGTATTATTTCCGGCTTGCATCTCAGTTTCCACTTTTCTTTCTGTATTCGTAGAGATATTGTACTAAAATTGGTCTACTGTTAGTGCAGGGTCTTCGCTGTCTGTCTTGTCTTTGTTTTAGCCATTTTAGGCAGTTACACTTCCAAGCACGTCGGTAATCAATCTTCTTTCTAACCTCTTTCCATTCTCCTCTGAGCAGGGTCACAAACAGGAAACTCCCATGTGGTTAACCTCGCTGCCTTTTCTTTCACTCCATCTTTCAGTTCCACACGGACCAAAAAGCAATGAGTTGCACCGGTTCTTCCCAGTTTAGCACTTTGGACATCCCCTTGACGCGTTTCACGACGGAACACTTCTTCTAATTGCATGTGTAAAAAGAAAAGAAAGAGGAGGGGGGAGAGAGAGAAAAGAAAAGAACAGGCAAGAACGCCCTCATGTAAGTTCACATGAGCTTAAAACAGAATGGTACAACAAAAAATAATACGAGAGAGAAAGAGAGAGAAACCTGGAGCAAGGAATTTTTGAAAGAAGACGCTCCGCATCTCAGCGGCCATTCGCGAAGCTACGCTAGCAAATGTTCTCCGTTTTGTTCGCGCGTTTTTCGCAATTTGCGTGTAACAATGGGAAAACCCATCTCGGAAAGTGACCACAGGCGCTCGAGAAAACGCGCCAACCGGGAAAGAACTTTTTTTCTGACAACTCAAAACGATGAAGAAGTTGGGAATAAGGATATAACTACGAGAAAGGCGCTGGAGGTACCAGGTCTAACATAAAAGCTAGAAGAAAGCGTAAAAAAGAAGAAGAAAGAAATGAAGAGTGAAGGGGAAGTGGTTATAATCCGGAACTGCAGACTACAGGCCAAAAGGAATGACGAAGCCGAGAAGCAGACGAAAATAACGCGGGAGTGACAAAGCAGCGCGCGCCTTTGTCAAGCAAAACAGCGTCTACGGGAGAAGGCGGACTCGGGGGAAGCGCGGGCGGTCCAGACGGTTTGAGTGCGGAGAACAACAACGGGCGCGAATTCGCGTCACGTTCGGCGGGGCCTTTTTCCTCGCTCGCCGGTTCCTCAATCGGATGGGTTTGGCCCGCGGCGGCCTCGTTAAGGACACACGACCGAGATGGCGGCAACGCTTCGGCCAGATGAAGAAGCCTCCTGCGGACCTCCGCGATCCTACCCTCGCCCACTCTGTGCCCAGTCTATCACAGCAGAGCGCGCTCAACCCGGAGCTTGCCTCGCTTCAAGACGACGCCAAACAAGAGGCGTATATAGGAGGGGTGAAAGACGCGGGAAAGGATGTGTGCGAAGAGTGGAGTGGAGACGGGGAGACAACCTTCTAGTGGGTCCGCCGTATTAGGAGAGAACCAATTAGCTGCGGTTCGTTAGTGAAAAGGGAGCAGCTCCTGTCGGAAGCCTGACGCGCCGCCCTTCGATCAAGCTGAGGCGCAGCCGCTGCAAGTGACGTTCAAGTGTCACGGACGCGACGTCTAAACAGGCACGTGCAGGGACTAGCACGCCTAGGTCTTCGCGTCACCAGGCATCACAGTGCCGGGCTGAACGGGCACCGCAGATTAAAGCAGCGTGCGTTGCCTGCCTCTAGAGGACTCGTTCCGGTAGTTTCACATGCGAACTGCTTGGGAAGCGCGTGGCACCTCGTTTGCCACCAGTCGCGCCAATTCAGCGGCGGGTTAATAAACGGGACTTCATCGCTTCCGTGTCCGTGTCTTGAATATGGCAAACTTGTCTTGCGCAAATACTGAGGAATGACAGCAGTATGCGACTGAAGCTTGGCCGGCTCGTGCAAAGTGCAACCAATATGCATAAAATAGCTTAGTATTCGCAAGTTGATATAGAATTTACATGAGCTTTATCTTTACGTTATTTTTGTTTACGTTACGACAGATTTAAGGTGGCCCAAGTACCTTTTCGCTGAAGCGGTGTAGCGAATAGGTGGGCCCTATAGTAGGATATTTCGACATTTTTGCGCGTGGTAGGGTCACATGGGCTATCCGACAATTTTTTATGAAATGTAGGGTAGTTTGCCCTGTCACAGAATTTTTTAAGTGTCCTCGGAAGTAAAGTCGCAAACCACCCGGAATCTGATGAATCGTACTCGCTGACAATAAGGCCAAGCCGTGTGTGCGCGTGCGGGCGTGTGTGCGTTCGTGCGTTCGTGTGTGCGCGTGCGTGCGTGCGTGTGCGTGTGTGTGTGTGGGGGGGGGGGGGGTGCGTCAGCTTATACTTAAAATGAAGAAAGTGAAGCACAAAAAGAAGGCTAAACACCTCCGAGTCAATGAGTGCGCTAAGCAGCTTAACTGTACAGTACCACTTCACGTGACCTAGCATTCTCAGTCATAAGCACCGATCAAGATAAACTTTCACTTGAACACCCCTGTGTACTGTTGTCACCTTGTGGTCAAGCAAGCGAGAAAATTCATTCTAAGCAACACCTTCAGTTCCGAGGCTTGGAGCGTGATGTTACAAGGAACTGCGATGTGATTAACAGCGGTAGAATTAGATATATCACTGCAGCCAACGTTTCGACAAGGAAGGTCTTCCTCAGGAACGACTTCGTCAGGAAGGGTCGCTGCCCTGAGGAAGACGAGTTCTGTTGTCGAAACCATCGCTTCAGCGAAATTTCTTGTTCAACCACTGTTAATCATTGTAAACCTCCATGTTTATAGTTACGGAACCGTGATGTTACACGAATATTTCGACATCTAGCTGACAGGTGTTAAGCACCTGTCACAGTAGCGGCTCCAATATGGACTAGTGTAGGGATCGTATATCCACCACACGGGCACTTCGCTTGCGGTGCATGCTCCAGCAGTTGACTTGCGCATCACAGCGGCCGTCCCCGCCTCCATATTAATGCAGTATAAGGGGCACATCATACATGGGTACTTATGCATTCACTGCACTTACCGATACGTCGGAACCAAGTCAATCAATGTCAGATGTCACGTGTCACTTCATACGTGCGTGTGTGTGCACTAAGCCTGCGAAGAACAAAAAGCAACATTGTCCAAAGCAAGCACTAAGCAGAAAAACACGTAAGGTATAACTGAGCATGTTCTCACGCGAAGGTACAGTAAGGACTTAGGAAGGTAATGCATTTCTTTGCTATAAAACATGGCTAGCTTACGCAGATATTAGTAATTTCGATGAGATAGGCTTCTATTACGTGCCTCGTGACCTAATCCCGATTGATTTGTACAGAACACATATATATCATGAAAAAGGGCTTCACTTCAACACTTGCTGCAATGAGCAGACAGTCGAGGCTTCAATTACTGATGCGCTCCCTGAGGCGATTATACATGCTACGCCCAATCTGGCGGACACAAACATTCTTGTCGGATGGTCGGATGCACTAAACAACATGTCTTTGAAATGAGCACGGCCACCTGACATCCCAAATTCCCCAGCAAGAGTCGGTAAATTAGACTTGTAAAAGCGACGAGAAGAAGGAAAATCCACCTCCTAAATCAACTGACAAGGTAAAAATTGCAGATTGGACTAAGTTTAGGGTGTGTCTGTTCATGACTTCAGGTCATTTAAAGGACTCATTTTCTTTCTTTCTTGTGACCTATATTTCTTTCTGTATGTCGTTGTCCTTGCGTCCTATGTTCTTTATGCGCCTTTGCGATAAGCGAACTCCAATATGTCAACTCTACTCAAGTATCATGCACATTCATCGAAATGCAAGGAAGGTAGCCGTCACCGCTTACATAGGCGCCTGCAACCATGCATTAGAAGAAAGAAACCTCTGTTTATGTTTCAGCTAGAAGACAACATAATTTCATTTGCAAGTGATCGTTGTATATATTACCAGAGAAAATTCTCCAACAAACCGAGAACCGACTTTGGTCCACCACGACTGCAGCCAGAATGATCGTCGGTGGACACCGAACCACTGCTCACAAGAACGGCATAGTCAGTAGCCGACGGAAGACAAGATCAAAACAAAGCAACGAAATGAGCAAGCACGTCATAACAGCCTGGCGACAACAAATGGCCGGGTGAAACAGTGAAGGCTGAAAAGAGGCCGCAGATATGGGTGCGCCAAGGCAAGTTGTAAATGAAATCGCCGAAACACCATTAAGTTTAAGCCGCAGTGTAGTTTTCGATGACCTATAAAAACAGTTGTCGGAGCAGAGAAAGGTGGCGTGCATGTGTACGCGTGTCTGTGGGCGAAGATAGGTCGGAGCAAAAATACTGAGTGATGGCAGGAAGCGGTCGGTTAATGGTGCTTGTAGAGGACCACCCTCGACGCGATGCAAAACACGAATGGGGCACAACGAGCTGAAAGAGCAATAGATATTCTCGCTGCGGAACCCTTATCGCTGACGCGACACGAGGCACATTGATTTTTAGAGCGGTCCGAAAAATAAGTGCAAGTCTGTTATGCTACCCCACGTGCACGCCTTGCGTTCCGCATGGGCGCTCACTGAATTTTGAGTTTTGAGGACAGTTGCTGAAGCACTGATTTTATTCTTTCTTTCCTTCTTTTTCCTCTCCCTTTTTTTTTCTCTTTTTTTTTTCCCCGCAATCGGTCGCGTACGTGGCCGTCGACGCTGTATTGTCGTCAGCAACCACCGATGCTACGAAGCGTTTGCAAACGGCTTGGCAAAACAAAAATGGATTACCGAAATTCGGGCAACCCTAATACTAAAACAATTGTCCTTGAACCACGCAAGAACAAATTGCGAGTCTGCTTTTCACTTCCTCGTTTTGGTTTCTTTTCATCTTTCTGCTTCCGCAATAATACGAAGGGGTGCTTCCAAGGTGAGCGGAAATTGCGACGCGCCGTCTCTTTCCAATAAGCAACGCGGAGAAAATCAACTTCAGCCCCTTCTCTCATGAACAGTAATCGTATTAGAGCGCCCGCTGCTATATCCCGAGTGCGTTGTATTTCATCTCCCCAATGTTTTTTTCTTTTTTCTTTTCTTTCATCTTTCCTTTTTTTTGTTTCTTTTTTTTTTTTTGTCGTTGTTCGAGCGCGCTTCCAAAACTCGCTGAGACAGGAATGAAAGCTATGTTATAGCTTCCTAAAACCCCAGCTGCCGTGTGTAACGAGCTTCACGATAGATTAAAGAACGGTTCGGTCGTTCTAATGGGTGTGTTTTTGTTTTGGCCGATGTGGTCGTAGGAACCACTGTTTGGTCAATATTCTCTCGTTTCATTTTTTTTTTCCAGGCGAAGCGCAAGCGGTAATGCTCTCGCATTTGTAGCTGATATTGGAAAAGATAACGGGCGTTGGTTTACCTGTACCCGACGACCACTATACCCTACGTCTCGCGCGCCGTTCAGCAAATATGCTCGGCTCAAATTGCAGACTCGTCATCATCGTTTTCAACACAATCACCGTTACCCGTACACTCACGACCGCAATTTCTCGACGTCGGAACCATTTGCTTAAGTATAGGGAGTACAGTAAGTACGAATAATGTGCGCACTGTAAGGAAAGAGAGTAATAGTACACGGTCGGCTGCGTAAGGCTCGCAGAGAACATGAAAGCAATGCGAAAGACAGGCTTTGCGTAGATAAAACAAGATGATAGTGAGGGACGGCATGTAGGAATACACCCCTTTGTTGTAGACTTGAAATGTATAACACTGCATGCATTGCAATTTCTATGTATTGTACTGCGAAATGTGCTACTCTAAGATCACGTTCGTACAAGTATAACAAAGAAACAGGCGCCTTATGGAAAGATCGGAAGCAGCTTGTTTCGAGGACGCGCAGTCCGTCTCAGACCTTTACGTACATTTACGCACCTACCTATAGGTAGGTGCGCATCCGCACCGGTAATTTAGGCCGTAGTTCGTGACTTTGCTCAATTTCTTGCTTCACTGTGCGGCCTCCACGAAAAAAAAAACGATCGAAAGTAACGAAAGCGATGTCCACTCAGACATAACAAAGCAAGTTTTGTTGGCGCGTTCAGACCAACGTTCAAAGGTGATTTCGATCACTTTCGTGATGGTGAGGAGACAGCACCTCACATAGAATTTGGTTAAAAGAAAAGTATCGTATGCATAGAACGTCGCTTTTTCCGGAGGCCAGGAAAGGCAAACATTGGAGTATGCGGCCAACATCACAGAAATGCGGTGGACACGCACTTTGGACGTCTTCAAGCGCTCTCGATGAGAAAGCAAAGAAAACAAAGAAGAAAAGAAAGGGAAAAGACTGGCACAACTGCAGGAAAGTAAGTCGGTCATCCGTCCCTTTCTTGCCCCAAAGTCTTTACCGCTTTCCCGACCCGGATGGTCGCGTTTGCGTGACCAAACTTCGCAATGCCCCTTCCTTCCATCTGGCTCCGCGAGAGGAGAGGCTCATATTAGCGTGACATAAATAGGTGCGGACAGTTGGGGAACTCACGGGCCAAGAAAAACTAAAATAAAAGGAAGAACTCAAGCCAAGGCACTAAAAAGGGGGCGAGTTGTACGTCTGAAGAGAGAGGGAACTCCTACGAAAGCCTTCACATCGTCCAGACGTGAAACACGCGCACGCGCGAATATGATTGCCTCAAGACTCGTCTAAGAAAGAAGGATGAATGTCAGCGTGAGAGAGGGGGAGGCTTCACGGGATAACCGGTCCTCCATTTTCCTGCCCCTCCCCACCGACTGCTTCGCGTCCCTTCCTTTCCACCGACTCTCCTCGTCGCGGGTGGACCGCGGTCGTCGCCGTCTCCCTAAAGCTCGTTTCCGTGCTTCCCAGCGCGTGGCGCAAAAAAAAAAAAAGTGTGCGACTGGGCGAAGGGTGCGAGCCGTTTCCCTAATCTGCAAATGAAGGTCCATCTGGTCGAATCTCTTCCATGCTCCGCGAGAGGATTGCCTCTGTCTCCCTTCCTCCCGCCAGCCTCTATCCTTCATTCCCTTTCTGGCCAGCTCGCGGCCGCACCGCTAGGTGACAGAGGGCGGCCGAGTGGATTGAAGTGGATCCGAATGAGATTGGCCCTTGGCACGCACGGCGAGATGCGCGCTCCGCGCACGTTCGCCGCTGGCTGCCGTCTCCTTTGACCCCCCCCCCCTCCCTCCCCCCCCCCCACTCACACATTGCGCCAGCTCGTTTTCCTTCTCTTGTGCCTGCAGCTTATATCTGGCTGCGTATGCCTCTTTCAGTCCCTTTGTAGATGCGACCCTCTCCGTGTGGAATACGAATGTGCACGAGCTTTTGTGGCTGGTTCGCTACAAAAGAAAGCAATTTCACGCAAATTTAGCGTGCGCAACTGCAGCTCCTTTCGTCTGCTCTGTCGGGACTGAGTTGTTTTTAATACTTTCACTTGTGTGTGTGCGTGCGTGTGTGTGTGCGTGTGTGCGTGCATGTGCGTGCGCATAGATATATAGGTAGATAGATGTTTATTCACCTGCGATTTAGTTTACAGACACTCTATAATGATAACCTAAAGTTTAATAGTATATAAGCAGATGTCATGCGCTGAGGGAATCGATTTTATGCAAATAATTTTGTACAGACATCTGTCTTAATCTACAGTTTGTTAAAGCATTACCAGATGGTCCAACGTGTTTGTTTAAGCCGAACCATATTGCATGTGAAGATAGAAGCAAGACGGGGGTGTCTATAACATTACAGTGGCGACGGCGATAGCCTGAAGGCTGATTTTTTTCATGCGTAAGCATTCTTAGCTGACTCACCTAGGAAATCTATGCAACTGTCTATCTGTCTGTCCGGAACGCGTAACATGATGCATTCCATAAAGTAAAACAGAATAAATTCGAAAGGAAAACAGTTGGCGGTGGTGAGCTCCGAACCCACGACCCCACGCTCAGAAGCCGAGTGTCTCACCCACTGGGCTAAACTTCCACTTTTTTTTTTCTTCATTGTGAGCCATCGACCATACCATGCTAAACACGCCTGTTCTCGCCCTGGACTAAGCATCCACGCTTGCAGAAGGTCAAAGACCCTTTTATGTTTACAGAGTTCCCGAAAGACTTCCGGTTAAGACCTCTGGAACTCCACAAGTTACAATAGCCTATACATATAGAGAACTGTACAGCTGGCACCAGTTTTCCTGTTCAGTTAGAACGTTTAAAAGTGAATTTTATTGTTAAGTAGAACACGAAAGCTGTATAGATTAGCTCAATGCCTAGGCCACGTTCCCTATGTACGAACACAGCAAAACGTGTGCCTATAGTATACCATTTGACAAACCACTTCTTTATCTTTCGCTACCTTGACTGTCGAAAATGCATGGCCGCAAATTTCCTGGGGTCATGAATACACTGCTGCCACAGTTCGGATAAAAAGGTCGAACCATATGAATGTGTCGTACCAGCGGTAAAAAGCAAATGTGAAAGGAGAATATTTTCTATGAAGGCTCTGTTAAAGATCTGGTGAGCGTAGAATAAAAACCAGCTTTAGGACCACATTTAGAGTCGACTTAAAGCCTTGTAGACATCAGGAAAATTCTGAATTTGCCAGAATTTAGTGCCAAACAAGCAACATCTACGATAGGTTTCGGTGGTCGTGGGATGCGCCCTCCATTGGGGCGTTCCTTCACCGATCGAAATGTCGCCGATCTATGAGGACTCATACGCTTCGCTGTGGCCCAACAAAGACAGATAAGCTGTCAATGCGTTTATAAGGGTGGTAAGGAGTGATGAGGGGTTATATGGGTGTCATTACGGTTTATAGTGGATCGACGCCTATAGACAAGGTGCTAGAGAGCGATAAAATCTTATAATGGACGGAGCAATTCTGATAAGGACCGATAAGGTTTGATAAGGGTCGGATCAACTGCGATATAGTTCATAACCGACTGCAATATAAGTTCATATAGTTCATAACGACCGATAAGGGTTTATGAAGGTCGAATCAAGACCGATAAGGGTTCATAAGGGTCGGGTGCAGTCCGATAAGTTTGATAACGGCCGATAATGGTTCTTAAGGGTTTATACTGGCCGGATCAAATTTGATAAGACTGATAATGACACAGAGCTGCATGGAGATGAGCAAGTGGCACAATGCTTACGCATACTTAGGCAACTTCAATGGAGTTTCTGCGTAATTCTTTTTAATTCATGGAAGAAATGTTGCAAGCCGTCCCATTACTACCTGGGTCGATTCCGCAAGTAGTACCATGTCGCCCAGTGCCAACGTAGCGCCGGTTGCTAAGAGGAAAGCACTGGCGTAGCACGCGGGCTGACCCCGAAGGCGGGCAGTTTAACACGCTCTCTCAAAGTGCTAGCTGTCACTAAAAAAAAATGGTTAATAAAATGAATAGGAAAAACATGCACGCTCTCGCTTTATAAGCAACCTGTTGTTGTGCAACGTCGCGCACGCCAAATATAGGTATGGTTGACTCTCATTTGCGTGTTTTGTTCCCGAACCTGTGGCCTGTATAACTGGCGCGCGAGCGCGTGCTCTAGCTCGTGCTATTGGACATGACGCACGCGCCCGTCGTCTCAATGAGCTATAAATTATAGCGTTGGCGGGACAGAGGCATGCGTGTAATTCTGGCCTAATTGTGAGAGCAGCGGGAATTTGTGGTTAGAGACCGAGGTTCGTTGCCACCATCGGACATTAAAATCTCTTTTCTGACACGGACCTGAAATGACAAAAAATAGGGACCTACCTACCTACCGCGAAGTACCTGGTGTAACGCAAACATCGCTTCGCGGTAATAATTCAGTTCGCTAACTCGGCAATATCAGCGGCACAGTTGTTGAGCGTGCAAGAACATATGCAGCGAAATATTTAGTGCGTCCAGCTTAGGTAGTGAATTTTTATAAAACATTCCTTCTTGCTACCAAAATAGGCGTATACACATTACACCTTAATACGATCACTTCTTTGTCTTACGGACATAAGACAACAGAGATTCCTGTATACTGATATAGCTCCTTGTCTCGTGATTAGAACTACTTCCCTCTTATTCCGTTCCATCTGCGCATGCGCCGTTATGTCACTATCGAACCTGCGCTCAACGCACCACTGGAACTGTTGTGGTTTGATTAAATGCTGTCCGTCAATTTTACTACGAAGTTCGTCACTAAATCTCCCACAGAATTATGTTACCAGAATGGAGTACCAAATAAGTCATGGCCCGATATGGCAGTGCCCTAGCGTTCCTGCTCCAGGCCAAATGGGTAGTTATTTTAAAGAGTTTTACAGCGAATCTGACTATGGCTAGGATCCGAAAAAAAAATGTGTCCGAGATGTCTACACAAACAAATCACCTGGGCCGATCCTTGTGATAGTACAGAAAGGGTCCAAGCTCAATGGCACATGCCCCTGCGGGTTTGAGGACCTTTAACGCGCCCTTGAACTACCTTTGTACTACCTTTGAACACTCAAACACTCAATCGGTGCAGAAGCTCACAACGAAAACGGAGAACGCCATACGACTCGTACGCAGAGTGGCTGACTGTCACCACGGCCTCAAAGAAGACCAACTGCTACGTCTGGTACACGCGTTTGCTCTCTGCCACTTCACCTACGTCGCTGCCATGCACAAATGGCTACGCGCGGAGCTCAATAAAGTCAACGCCGTCATTCGAAAGGTAGTGGAACGGGCCCTCGGCCTTCCGATCTCCACTTCCACACAGAAACTCTCAAGTTAGGCGTGCACAACACGCAATAAGAGGTCGCCGAGGCTCAGGAGCGAACGCCCGTGATCCGTCTCACTACCACCAAGGCGGGCCGCTACATTCTGCGCGAGCTCGGCTTCTCCTCGGTGACCAGTGATTCACCAAAGTTGACGGCGGTTCGCCGCAAGATCTGAGACCTCACCACGACCGCTCCTGTTCCGCGAAACGTGCACCCTGACCGCAACAGAGGCAGGCGCCTTGCCCGGGCGACCGCCCTTCTCCAGCGCATAGACATGAAAGCGGATGATGTCACGTTCGTCGACGCCGCCGTCCACCGCAAAAACTGAGCCTTCGCCGCATTCGCGGTCTCATCCACGCTGCGGACCCTCAACTCCACCACGATCTTCACCAGAGACCCACGATGCAGGGTGCGCGCTTACCGACTGCGCCGTCCCGGCTGTCCCCGAGCAATACCATCTCGTCGAGCTAGTGGACAACCGGGACGCGCTGATTACGTACAGCGAAATCACAAAACACTTCTATCTGGGGCGCCGCATCTTTCCGCCACCACACCCCAAATAGGCCGCAGGAGCTAACACTACGCTTACTACAGACGCACATGTACCCAAACCCTGCCAAATTACACGTTTTCTATCCCGACGCGTACCCTAGCGTCACGTGCCCCCCGAGCGGAGACACGGCGACACTGGCACACATGATCTGGGAATGTAGAAACGCTTTTCCCGACTCTATATACCTCGGACAAGTGGGAGACGTCCCTCAGAAGCTCCCTACTCGCCGACCAGCAATGGTACAGTGTACTATAATATCTTACAGTGGCTCGAGCGGAGGCGCGTCCTATTGGGCGTCGCGTACTTGCTTTGGAAGAAAGTAGAGGTGGCGCTGTCGTCGCTCCCACTTGAAGCGAGTGTGCGCCACTTCTGCTTCTGCGGGTGGTTTGCCGTTGTTGAAGTCGCGGGGCGTTGCTTCTTTCGTGCCTTTTCCGGCGTCAGTATTTACGACGCCGCCCAAGCGGCGGTTAAACCACTGTTACGCGCAAGGCTGCGCAACTGGCTATGCATATCACTGACTGCAGCTTCTGCTGCAGTCAGTGATATGCCTGAACAAGGACATAGCTTTAATCTCCAAAGAAGTGACTCGAGACTGACATATTATGCAGCTGGTTACGTGGCAAGAAAGTGTGTTCTAAAGTCTAAGTGCCTTGTCTGCACAAATGAGCTATTACTTCCTGTCTCGGAAGGGAAGATGTTGATTGCAGCGGTGTTCACAAGAGCCAGGTGACTTCGGTGTCTTGCTCTATCCATCGGTGACACTGTTCAAGTTCATTAGTAGCCTCGAGGACAGATTTACAGGCTGTTTCTTTTCCAACAAGCTGCACCAAGACAGCATCATGGATTTGCTGGCTGTCATACATAGCAAAGAAATCGCAGCTATTAGACGTAAGGAACACAGAAAAACTCTGGCAGCTAACATGATCGGATCTTGTAAGTCGCACCAACACTTGAAGCTTAGTCGCATGTGAGGGTAATGATACCAAGCCGTTCGACAGTAGTTAACTGAAAAGCGATCATATTGTGTAAATAAATGTGCACTGGTGTGCTACACAACAACTTGGTTGTCTATTCTTCGTAACTCTGCCAGCCATCTGTGCATAACGAGATAGCAGTGGTAAATCCATTGCAAATTCCTTGGGATGCAAAAATCTAAAAACGAAGGTATTGAATGGTAATAAAAAATAATTAAATGTCACCAAGAAACCTAGAACATCCATACGATACAACGCAGTATATTCCAGCGCGCTACGTTCTAAATCCGGCGAAAAAAGAAAAAAAAACAATAGAACATTGGCATCACTCAGTGTAAATGCCGCAGCGATTTCTAAAGTTTGATACAGAGACAGGAGCTAATACGAGTCGTCAAGAACAAGCTTCTAACGTCGCGACAAAGCATATTAAGGAGAGAATTAACGTTAATCGTCATTGCATTTTATCTGCGGCAAACTTCCTTCTTTATGCGTTGCTATCTCGGGGTAGGCGATTTCATGTTGAGCATAGACAGAAAATAATCTTTATGTCCTCATTAAAGGACCTTGAAAGCGACGAGACAAGCTTATTTAATGCACGTATTTGTGGGAAGTGCACCGTCAGTGGGAAGAGATGCATCATACGAAGTGTATATATTGCAGCCCGCTATCCAACTCGATCAGCCGCTCGCGAAAATCACGGTAAGCGTTTGCAAATACTCCTTTTACGTTTTGCACGTTCATGGAAAAAACAGTGCAATAGTAAGCCATGGCACACTGCAACGAATACCGTGACGAGATTTGAAGTATTGCGGCTATGTCTCCGGCCAGACGATCCCACAACTACAACGTACGCAAGCGGCGCTATTTGAATCTTTCCACATTCATAACGATGCTGCAAAGAACAGAAACCGGAAGCGAAGTATTTTGTCCCTCGCTAGTCTTGCATTACTTCGTGGTGACAAATTTAACCCGCCCAAAACGATGGACGAAGCGGTTGTCCTAGCAGCGCGACGGCCCAGCCGACGGCCCGACAGCTGACGCACTTTCAAGTGCGGTCGACTACAGCGCCGCCGCATCCTTCTTCCGCTTCAGGCCCTCCCCAGGGGAGGCGGTCGGGCCACTAGAAAATATTCGATATCAATGGGCCGTCCAGCAGGCACGCGAAGCGGCCGCCAGGTACTCCCTGTCGGTCCCTGCGTGGGAGACGCCCGCTACGCTCTACGCGCGTCCTACAGGACCACAATAATGTATTCCAGTCCAGTCCAGCGCTAAGTTATTTTCCTGAGAAACAGAAAATGCAGGAGAAGTATGTGTCACTCGGCGGTTGGTCGTCAGTAGAGATTGGGCAAGGTCAGAGTTGCGCAAAGATATTGTTGAACGCGGAGCTTCGGGACATGGAAACATGTTTTCCAAAAGCAACGCATGCCGGCTGCATTCAATGCATCAGGGCAACCTGATCAGAACCATTCTCTTTTGAATCGTTTTCAAGACCTTCCTCTATTACGCTGAATGTACATTACGCACTCTCTTTAACAAAGAATATAGGCTCAGCTTCATGCGACTTGTTTGAAGCTTATTAAAGCTATGTTACAAGTTTCATCATTGGCTGGAGATCATCCGTCATGAGAATTTCGGTTTCGACATAATAAGGAGGCGAAAGCATTTCAACTTTTCTAGAACACTCATTTCTGGCACAGCATGCTTTCTTTGCTTATTAAGCTTATTCGTGACTTTGCCTAAAGGAGCCCCCCCCCCCCCCCCCCCCCACCTCCCACTTTTGCCATATTAATGAAACCACTGAAGAGTGCCGAGAAATATTAGTACTTGCACAAGTTTACATAAGTAAGCTTAAGAAGATTATGACATCTCAAGATCCGCGTATGGCAGCTATATAATAATCTTTGAAAAGGGGGGCGCAAATGCGAGAACAATGACTGTCTGCACGTTGCACGATGTTTATGCAAATTTAGAAATATGCTGAATTATTTTCGAATTTCGAATGGCGTATTTATACTTGAAATCCTGCAACCAAACATATTCAGAATTAACCTGCATGGATTAAAAGTGCTATTTTACGAAAACGGTCCCATATATTGTCACGGGCACTAGAAATTTGATAACGAACGGCATTCTCATGTCGTGTTTCCATAAAGGTGAAGCGATGTCATGTGGCACGCATATGTAACTAAATGTCTTGAAAGGATACGCACCGTAACGTCCCGCAAAGCTGATTACATTTAACGTACGTAAAGCGACAAACGATATTCTAAAGCTCTATTGTCAGCGAAAACTGTTCGGCTTTTTTGTTGTTGTTGTTGTTGTTTAGCCTATGACCGGGAACACCGCGCACCGCAGACGAGCAAGCGATAACGAGAAACTGACGAGCACGCGGTCTCTTGGCAAACGGGGAGCAAATTTCGCTGCGTTACGTCACATGGCACCCGGCGCCGTATCAGAAGACGTGGCAAGGACAGCGCTCGCCGTGCTCACGGAACTTACGCCGTTCCCTGTCAAGTGGTTTTTGTACGAAAATAATGAACTACTGAAGCACAGATTGGCTACCGCTAATAACTTGTTTTCCTTACCTTCATGGATCAGGGACCGCTCTTCCACTCCAACAGTCGGCACAGCCGACCGCGACAGGGTCGGCGTATTCCCCTCCTCTGAAGTGATCCGATCAGAGGCCGTAGCCGTTATAGATCTGCTCCCATGTCAGCCCCGCCAGGACTCTCCATTTAGCGCCGTTTCGCCATAAGTACCATCTGAAAAATGGGCAAAATACCACGTGGTCATGATTAAAGAACACTTAAAAAGCGAAACCAAAGTTGAGAGTACGAAGAAGCGATTAAAATATTCTGCCCTTTTCGGCACAGGTTGAAAAGTGAAACCAACCTATGTCGTCATATAGGTAAGTGGAACTATTACTTGTAATTCAAAACGCAAACGCTGACTGCTACGTAATTGATTATTTTTTTACTTCTGGCGTGTTCATTACCATTCAAAAGTTGCAATGCAACAAGAAACTGGTCATCAGCATGCCCTCCAGCATAGCCAGTTGTGCAGCAAGTATTCAAATACATTCGGATACATATAAATGTGCCCGAAGAACTCGTGGAAAATGTGAAGAGCAGCTGCTATGATATACCGAAGCTAAATTTCCGTCTGCGCATCAGATAGCATCAATCGACCAAGCAGCTTCGGTTCCTTGCAACACCGCAGAAAAATGCGCCGCGCCAAACCAGAAAAGGTATTCACTTGAACACAAGCGCGGAAGATCTTTCGTTTCGTGCTATAGTTGTTTTGATAAGCAAATCGCTTGTTTCTTCATAACGACAGCATAAAAAGTGTCCATACCTCTCGCCCGCTGGGGAAACGAAAAAATTTCGCCCTGGTGTTGCTCCCCGCGTTGCCACATCCCACAGCCGCGCAGCAAACCTTGGATTCCTTTCTCAGTTTTTCCGACGTTGCCAGAACATTCGCAGGCGAAGAAAGAAATTTTTAAACTGCAAAGCATATGAGAAGACGTGCACGTGCGCAGAAAGCGGCAGCAGCGGCCGATTAGAATGGCAGCCGAAGCGATAAGAGCGAAAGCGCCACCCGCTGGCGCAACAAATGAAGCGACCAAATAAGTATATAAGATACCGAAAAAGAAAATAGCCAAAGCCCATTTTATTTTTACACATAATTGCGTCACTTTACTTATTGTTATGTAGGTTGAAAATATAGAGCCGCATATGCGAAAGTTATTGAATTTCCTTTGGCTACCGGCGTCATGGCGACGCTTTATTGCCAATACCGAAACTAGCCCCACTTTCCGCTCACTGAGGACGGTGCTTGTGCAACGTCATCTAACGTCATTTCGGGAGGCGGCACCTGTCTAACGTCCGCACCAGCTTCGCTGTTACATCCGCTTTCACAGTGTGAAATGGAAGCAGATTTTTACAGTGGAGCTGTTAGAACCCCGCTGGGTGTCTCTTTGCGTCCACAGCTTCGCCGAGCTGGGGGAGAGAGAGTGAAAGCAAAGTATACCAAAAAAATTCCCAGTTGCGCCCAAAATGCGAAGCACCGATTGCGAGAACAAATTCGCAGATAGCTGTACGAAATAAGCACAGTAGCTTTATCGGCCGTACAAACTTCTAAACATCCGCTTACTAACTAAATTAACGATAATAGAATGTCTAAGCCTGACTCAACGAGGACGTAAAAAGAAACAGACAAACAGAGACAGCGCTGTCATTGTGTGTCTGCTTTTTTCTACGGCCTTGTATGCATTCAAACCAACTAGCCCGTCAACGCGTTTTAACTAAATTAACCAGCACGGTGTCACGCGCGGACAGGCAAACACGAATACATCTCTTTCGATGGGCGCGGAAACTCGCTCTGAAAATTCTGGAGTTTGGAATCGCGGCAGCAGCCGCCAGCCAATTCACCTCAGCGCATCTGAAGCCTCAACGCGAACGAAACGCCGAAAGCACTGCGCATACGAAGCTACCGGCACTGCGCGCACTACGCGCCTGCGCACTGCGTCCCGACGTGGCCGGCGTTAGCGACATGAAGGACCACAGCAGCAGCAGCAGCAGCAGCGGAAAGTCGAGGAAAGAGGTAAAGAGTGGGCAATGCAGAAGCAGAAGTACAAGCAGCAGCAGCAGCTTCGGCATGTTGCCCAAACGCTTCTTCTGCTTGCACAGCTCCTAGATTTCTTCGCTGGTCATGCCGTTGGTCTGCGGGCTATGGCGCGCCCTGCACCGGTCGAACACGTGGTTATTATCGCCAATTCGTCATGGTTCAGCCATATTGTTTAAGCGTATGATTGGCGTGAATTTCCTGCGCACATTCTTTCTTCTCTGGCGATACTGCGCACTCCCGTGGATGCTCCTAGCCTGGCAACTCCAACAGGTAACGCCATCGGATCGGTGGCGTCAAGCTTCATCAGTATAAAAGCTCTGTCGTTCCAGAGCCCCGACAGGGGGCAATGCAGCAGCAGCAGCAGCTTCAGCATGTTGCCTAAACGCTTCTTGCTTGCGCAGGTACGTTACTTGGACAACTCATACTGTATCTGATCCAATAATCGATTCCTGCTGCTGCGTGTTGCCCACACAGTTCGCGTAGTAGACTAGAGACTGTAAATAGTGCTGTGACAGCTTTGTTACCTTTCAAAATGAGTCTTTTGGCATGTGGCGATATTGAGCCATACCCTGGCCCAAAGAAAAGGAAATGTCGCAATCTTCATCTGGCCAAAGTACAATGACTGCCTTTATGTACTGTCTGAACAGAGGAGAATTGAAACAGATATCGCTGATTTAAAAAAGCGCCTGCCCAGCTTAGAAACTCAACTGAGCACTTTAAGTGTATTTTAAACTGATATTAATAATGTAACAAAATAGTAACTGATTTAGAATACAACGTCTCCAGTTTGCTATGTAAAGTATATGAACTATAGAAAGCATAGGTAGGAGAAAGAATTTGATCATGCACGGCCTAAATGAACAATACGGGGAGACAAACGACAGTCTCTTGAATCTGATCAAAAAATATGTTCTCAAAGAAAGGCTTGGAGTTGCTATTAATAACGTGGAAGCATGTCACAGGCTAGGAAAGAAAAAAAAAGGGCGCTCCGTGATTTTAAGGTTCTTGAACTATCACGATAGAAGTTCAGTGCTGAAAAAAGTGCAAAAAGCTTAAAGGAGCAACGCTTCCTATAACAGAGGACTTTTCTTTGAAAGTTACCCGCCGTGGTTGCTCAGTGGCTATGGTGTTGGGCTGCTGAGCACGAGGTCGCGGGATCGAATCCCGGCCACGGCGGCCGCATTTCGATGGGGGCGAAATGCGAAAACACCCGTGTACTTAGATTTAGGTGCACGTTAAAAAACCTCAGGTGGTCGAAATTCCCGGAGTCCTCCACTACGGCGTGCCTCATAATCAGAAAGTGGTTTTGGCACGTAAAACCCCATAATCTAAATCTTTCTTTGAAAGTTCGGGAGATAAGAAAAAAATTATGGCAAAGCTCACAAGAAGAACATGATCAAGGCTCCAAAGTTAAAGTAGTTTTTGAGAGATGCAGCATAGATGGTGAAATGTTTGTGTGGGATGTGGGAAAGGACAAACGCTGTAAGCTAAAAGAATGAGCAAATGACGTGCAAACCGTTGCCAATCACCTTTACTGCCACAGCGTTGTCAACAAAGTCGAACAGCCTGGCATCCTTTGCTCGCTTGACCCCGATATAGCAGTATTGACGGAAACCTGATTAAATGAAGATACATATATGATAGCGAATTTGTCCCGATAAACTACAGAATAATGCGCAAGGACCGGGATAGAAGAGGAGGGGGCGTAGCCATTCTTTTGAACATTCTCTTCAAATTTTAAGAATGCCGGACACCTCGGGAGCAGAAAGCGTTTTCTGCAACTTTTGTATTAACAATGCCAAATACATTCTTGCTGCCCTATACAGGCCCCCTAACTCGGCTGTTGCAAACTTGTAATGCTTAAGAGAATACACTATACCAATTTAAAACAAGCGATAAACTAATCTTAACCGGTGATTTTAACCTGCCGAATGTCAACTGGAGCACGTTCACCTCCCGCTCCACCACAAATATTGATAGTGTAATAACTGATATTGCTTTTAATCTTGACTTATTACAGGTAATTAAAGATTCCACTAGAATTCATAAACATTCAAATGCAGTTCTGTATTTTTGTAAGTGAAGATATACAAGATGATGTCTCATGTATGGTCACAGACGGCATTTCAGATCACCAAGCAGTAGTGCTGTCGCTGCAATATGCCCCTCGCAGTAAACATGATAACATTCAGTATTACCCGAATTTTTCTCGTGAATATGACGCACCTATAATTGATACACTAGCATTTCATCTGGGTTACTCTTGAACGATCTGTGATCTTTATTTAAAGGCATTATATCCAACTGTGTGCAACAAGTTGTTCGAAAGAATGCGAGGAAGGCTACGCGTCGCAATCACTGGATTTCCCGGGAGAGGTTGCGCCAGCCACGCAAGCCTCAACGGCTCGAAGATTGCGAAAAACTGAAAACTTGTTCACATCCCGAAAGGGTCATTGAGGAAGCGTCAAATAATTTAAAACGAAAGATCATAAACGATAAACAGATATACTTTATTGTACAGCTTCCTAGTTTTATGAAAACGTCTCCTGGGAGATTCTGGAGGACGGTGACTCATTCTTCTTCGCTTTCCGATATGTTTATAATAGACGGTAAGAGTGTGCACAATGAGCAAGTTTTATGTTCTGCTTTTACCAATCATTTCAGTAGTGTATTCACAAAGGATGATGGCTGTCTGCCTTCTTTTTACATGGATTTGCCTTCTAGTCCGGATATTGTTATTTCTGAGCATGGTATATGTCACTTACTGTTAAATATTGATGAAAAAAAGTCCCCCGGTCCAGATGGTATACGAAATGCCTTCTTAAAACGGCATGCTGAGTGGTCTGCGAAATACTTGGAAATTTTGTTTAGTAAATCGCTTCAGGATGGCATGCTTCCAGATGGCTAGAAAACAGCAATAATCAAACCCTTACATTAAGCGGGAAGCAAGAATTGCATAAAAAACTATCGACCAATTTCTCTGACTTCGACGACGCGCACAATTTTCGAACACATAATCTATAAGCATGTAATTCGTTTCCTTGAAGAGCACCGCGTATTGACTAACGCTCAACACGGATTTCGGCAGGACTTTTCCGCAAACACTCAGCTAGTGGAAACAATTCACAATTTTGACAACACAATAAATAATAGAAAACAAGACGCCGCTATATTCATGGATTTCAGTGAAGCATTCGACAAAGTAGCCTACACCAAATTACTTCACAAATTCAGTTTTATACTTAAAAACGATAAGCTATTAAAACGGATACAAGCGTACCTAACCAGCCGTTCCCAATTCCTTAGGATAAACCAGACTTCCTGGGACACATTACCTGTTGCTTCTAGAGTTCCCAGGGGATCCGTGCTGGGTCCTCTGTTATTCTTGCTTTATATAAATGACATTGGCAATATATATATATATATATATCTGTCAACATTAAACTTTACGCGGATGACTGCATACTATATGATGAAATTGACTCACCCCACGATCAAATCAGGCTAAATAGTGACTTTGGCAAAATAGTTGCGTGGTGCCATGTATGGCAAATCTCAATTAACTATGAAAAAACCGCCTTTATGAGAATAACAATAAAGTGAAAGCCCCTTCTCTACCGCTGTTTTTCTCAGAACACTTATATCTCCAAAGTATCTCACTATAAATATCTCGGCATCTCACAATCTTTCCTGGTGAAGACATCCTGATGCTGTAATGGCTAATTCTCTTCGCAATTTGTTCACCCTCAGGCGATCGTTAAAATTCTCAACACCAGCTATCCACCTCATGGCATATAATAAAATAGTTCGTCCTACTTTAGAATATGCAGTAATCATTTGGGGCCCCTAAGCAAAAAGAAATATTGAGAAATTAGAAAGAATTCAAAAGAAAGATGTCCGATTTATCTACAATTCTTACGGCCGAACCTCTATAACAGATCTCCTTAAACGTAGTGGCTTCTCTTCGATTACAGAAAAAATCGTGTTTCCCGATTAAAATTTTTTGTTTAGCCAATGAATGGCCACTCCCACATTGATACCTCGCATATCTTAACACCTTTAACTGGTTATGCTGTGCTCGTCATAAACAATCCCTAGCAGTATACCCCGTTAACACCGCATAACAACTGCTTCAAATACTCTTGTTTCACAAGAACAATAGTTAACTGGGATAAAATTCCTGGTGAAGTCGTTACACTAAATTCTTTATCCTGTTTTCAGGCGCACCTGCATTCTTGACTCTATGGCACATATTTTGTTTGCTCCTTTTTTCATGCACTCTGTCCTTTTGGTCATGTTGAATTCAAGCGTCGGCATGATTGCTTGTACTTTATGTTTGTATGAATGTACTTGTATGTTCCCACCATGCTATGATCTTGTAAAAGATCGCAGTATCTATAAATAAATAAAAGAAAGCTTCGTTTTAAAAGGTGCGGCCCACCGCGTGCATCAAAAATACTGTCGTCAGCCGCGGTGCCACCAGTCGTGAGCTGTTGCCGGGGATCAGCATAGAGAATGCGCGAGGAACGCACTTCGAACTGCTTTGAACGCCATCGCCCGTGGAAACCAACGCGTCTCGTCCCCGACAGCTAGCGCCGTTCGGCCCAGCCACGCGGCCGAGAATGCAACTACGGCTGAGACGGTCGCTCCTATTGCAGCCCACCTGACTTGGCAAGTCGCACATTTTTTTTTAAAGAAGCAAAAGCTTTACTGGCCGCGAACTTGCGATTTCGCCGTAGCGGTGCTCCAGGGAGGCATATGACGTCACAACGCGCGCCTCGCCGCGGATATTTCTTTCTCTCTCGCTCCCTAGTCACTACTGCGCATGCGCTACTAGTAAGGCGCGGCACCATCGCCGCGACATCCGCCGCTGCCGTTTGGTATGACGTCACACCACGTTCCTCGTCGTTGCGCTCGCCTCCGCTCGCTTCGCCAGCTGCGTCTCATGCCTAATAACATGTAGGAGGATTGAAAAGTAGAGCTCGCGTGTGCCGCAACCACAGTTGAGGTGGCAGTATGGACGGCGACAATTCTGATAAGCAGGAGGAGGCCTGGAATCGACATCGGAACGAGATGAAGATTAAACGAATCGCCCATGAAACAGACGAACAGCGCGCCAAATGACTGGCTAAACGCCTCAATATAGCTAGACAACCAGACTAACCTGGACTTGCAATCAAGATTAACCAAGGCTAACCATGCTATGCCTTAGATTTCGCTACGTACATCCTGGCATAGCCGAGCTAAGCCACTGCCAATTTTTTTTTAATCCAGTGGCCGTGGTTCCGGCTGCAGCTGCTGGCACGAGCGTTGTGTGCATGCGCACATTAGCTTTCCTACTGAGCAGCCACGTGCATATTGCACTGCACGTGCATACACCGGTCTAAGCTCAATGGACAGTAAACGTCCAATTAAATCTATCTATAGTCGCGGACAACTTTTCTTTGCAATGAAGGGAAAGCTACGAAGGCAAAGCGCGCACAAGTGAGAGCGCTTCTGAATAGAGTCCCGCGTTTTCATTCACGTTAGCTTAAGCTGGGGAAGAGAAAACATAAACACCTCATTAGAAACAGTTAAATAAGATAAAACACACCAATGAGTGTAAAAGTTTACTTATTTTGCGGTGTTTCCCTTCCGCGTCTGGGCAAACGCGAAACCGCGGCACGTGAAGCTGCGTCCATTCAGTGTCTGCTCCAGGCAACCAAAAGCACTGTCAAACGCTGGCGGGCTACTTGGCGCTGTAACACATGTGCAGCAGCCATGCGCCCGTAGCTTTCTCTTCACTTCCATAGAGAGTTGTCCGTGAGTACAGTTCGTTCATCGCACACGAACAAACGCCGACGGAGGCTTCATCTTCATATCACGCGTGGTATCGGCCAGGGCGCCTTTATTGTTTTCTGCTGTGCAGCAGCAGTTCTTACTTCGACGTATTGTTAGAACACCGTTCGAGGAGCCAGAACGCAACGCTAAACCTCGTTATCGCTTCCCTGCAGTGCGCTCCACTTTCTTGTACGATCATCGTTCCTGCAGCACTGACCAGCCTCACTTTCTCCGGTAACCTAGTCCAAATAGCCGACACGAGAATAGACTACAGAAAAAAAGCAGAACGGCTTCATACAAGGTTACAATATGGCTCCAGTAGCATCGAAGAAAAGAACTTTTGAGCTGCGCAAAGATGAGATCAGCTATCCGATGTGACATCTTCTTGACGGGACCTAAACGTGTTAACTTGACGTTCTCGCGCTCTTTCTTATTTGTTCCAGCGCATGCATCGCTTGATCCTGTTTCACTAAACCTTAACAGGCGCTATGTAGACTCTAGACGGACACACTCCGCTTCTTCACCAAAGAGAGAGAGAGAGAGAGTGAGAGAAAAAAGAAGACAAAACAGAAAGATGGCGAATCGCATTCCCATCGCATGTATTTGCTCGAATGCGTGTCTCCGTTCGACCTTTCATTCTTGTATGGGATTTTTGGTAGTGCGAGGGGTCTCACACTTCCGACTTTGTATAGAATGCGCTGCCTCACTCCTTGGGGAGCCCAGAAATAGACAAATAAAGATAGAAATAAAGAAAGGAAAACGTGTTTCGTACTTTCTGGCTCACACAACCTCACCACTGGTTTAGGCCTTCTTTTTCTTTTCTTTCTCTCTTCTAAATATGTCTACGTCTATGTTTCTCAGAATCCCTCCAATGGAAAAAAAAAAATAAAGATACTCAAGGATAAGGCAAAATGGGAAAGCAGAGGTTCCCCGTTTTCAAAATGAAATTGAGTAGCCTGTTTTTATACTCACCCGAGTGACAGTCTCATTTCCGCCGGTGCGGAAGTTTTTTTTTTTTTTTTCAGGCTTGCACCAGAAGTCTCTTCCGGCCGCGTTTTGGGAACCCTGACTTATTTCTTCCGCGCTTGTCTTTTGCGTCTCATCTTTTCTTTCATTCGCGCGGCGTGCTTTATTTTCTCGTCATCACGTATGCGCGCTGTTCAGTAGCAGCGTGTAATCTCATTAATTCGACCCATTTTCGTTCTTGACTTTCATGGCTCGAGATTAGATTTCCATTATTTCTCGCCCATAATGCACGGCACGCTGAGAATCGTCTCGTGTTCTCCTGCCGTTGTCGCGATTGCGAAATTGCGGCACGGAAAAATGTATTACATTTTCCCGCAACGCGGGCAGCCGAGAACCGTTGCTGTGACTTGCATGGACTCGGGCCGAAGTGGAGATGTTTCCCCAAGTCTATTCTTTTTTTAATGTAATTTGCATTGTTATGCGGATTTTAAAAAAAAACCCACACTGCGCCGCGGTGGCTCAGCGGCTGTGGTGTGGCGCTGCCAAGCATAAGGTCGCGAGATCAAATCCCGGCCGCAGCGGCCACATATTGATGAGAAGAAATGCAAAAACGCCCGTCCTGTGCATTGAGGGCACGTTAATATATCAAATTCAAAATTAATCCGGAGCCCCCCACTAGGGCGTGCCTCATAATCAAATCGGGATTTGGCACGTAAAGCCCCAGAATTCAATTAAAAAAAAAAAAAACACGCACACTCCTATTGGTATGCGTGCTAAACCGTGTCTCTTCCCAAAATTAATTTAAAGCATGCACGTCAGGACTAAACCTTCGATATAATGCTAAGTATCTGTAACCATGGGCCAGAGACACACAAAAAAAAATAGATCATTTGAAGTGAGTCCTGTGACTTGAAGCAAGCGCTCCGATATACCCCCGCCGATGTCGCAGACGTTTAGGAATATAATATACAGTTAACGGCCATAGTACTTTATTTTTTTTTCAACATTTCGAGTGAATTACGTGCAGGGAAAATATTTAAGCGAAGGCCCATTTCTTCTTCCTTTGCTCTGGTAAGGCGGTGAGAGCCTCGTCTTGTGCACGAATATGTCAAGTCAGAGAAAAACCTGACTTTTTCATTTCTCTATAGCTTAAATAGCTCTCAAGCATAATAGAGCAACGTAAACACAAGAAACCTATAGCAGTATACGAGTGGTAAAAATGCTAGAAATAATGCAGGTCCTCTGAAAACTTCCTCTAAAGACACAAGTTGTTGGGAGAAGTTGGCTCATTATTGGAGTTGTGAGAAATTGTGACCTCTAAAAACAACTGCAGTCGGCACTGTAGCTTTATTTAAGCATACAGCGAACCTAAAATTGATCTATTGTTCATATAAACTTAAAACGGGCACTCTATGATTGCAGATAACCGTGACTGCGAAGGCTATTTCTTTGAATTCGCCATTTATAAGTGAACAAGAAAGTAGATGTCAGTTTGTTTGTTTGTTTTTTTCACTCCTGTCTGACTCCACACAATTTTGGGCATATGCCTTTGCTACTTACTCTCCAAGCTAGTGAGCGCTGTGAGAGACAGGACCCGGTACCGCTCCTGAACACCGCTCTTCATGGAAACCAAGCAGGTGCTCAGTGACTTGGAACGCTGCATTGCAAGCCAGTGGCACGACCGACCCCTGAGGGGGGAATAGAAAAGCAAGCGCATGTTCTCTTAAACAGAACCGAACTAACGTTAAGAAAGAGAGAGAGAGAAAGCGTTTGGGTCTTTTTCGAAGCTCTTTACTGCAAACGTAGGCAGCGGCACAAAGCAGAAAGACGCAACCCAAACAGTAAAGAAAATGCTAAAGCCCGAGATCACGACAGGTAATGCACTTCTCTCGAACAGGATGGAAAACGCGCTCTAGTGAAGAGGGATAATGCTTGTTTTATGGTGATTTGTGTCTGCATGTGTGTTTGTACGTGTTGATGTGGGTGAGGAAGTGGATTGAGGAGAGAGAGAGGGTGGGGAAGGGGTTAGTCGCCCGAAAAGCACCATAGGCCAGGTCAGCATAGGCTCTATGTAAGCGCGCCAGCGCGTGTCGAGACCCGGGGCGCAACGGACGCCAGCTGCCGTAGGCGTGCCGTGTTTCCTGTCGATGGCGCAATCGATGACCTCCTCCTCCTCCTCCTCACAGTGCGCACAATCAAGATAAAGCGAATGGCTGAGAGACATAAATGAAAGAGAATGCACATTTGCCACAGCGCCGCTGTCCCATTGGTCCCAGTCGGTTTGGCCGATTTACTTTCGCCGGCGAATAGATGGCGAAGTGACGACAGTATTCCTAGCAGAGAGGCGTGGGTGCACTCACGGTGTATAAACAGGCGAGCATATGCGGTCATTTGGCCAAGTCTGATAAGTCCCGATCGTTAGAGGTGGCGTTGCTGCGCGCGACTGTACCAGCATCTGTGGAGTACGCACATAAACCACGTCCCCTTTTCCTTACGTTTCCTTTTTTTTTTCTGCGTGCAAACGATAGGAGAGGCAGAGCATCACAATATCGAATTTTGAATCTTCTGGACCGGTTCATACGCTCCAAATGTTGTATCTATGGTTAAGAAAGGCTCGTGATCATTTCCTCTTACGATTATGCTGTCTATGTGAGCAACAATCTGACTCTGGGAACAGGGGAGGGGGGGGGGAGGCAGTAAAGCGACCTGTCTGAATGTGCACACAAGTTGGAGAAAATCTTTGGTCTATTGACGCCTCTATGCAGGTTCATACCTGATGCACATTTCTCTGTCCACCATAAGGCGGAACTAAAATAACATGTCTTCTTTTCTAAGGAGTGTGCTGGACTGGTCTGGTTGGTACATCTTTAGGACCGGAAGAAACCGCGCTTGGATGGGACAAATTGAGGACGACAGACTAGGATCTGAACTAAGAACCACTGGTTTATTGCGGGCAATGCGACATATACAAAACACAGGCTCATCGCAGAAGACCAACAAAACGACGCTACCTGCGCAGAGATGGGATTGAAATCATCACACCACGTGCGTCGTCAAAGCAGGCTGTCACGTCTTGAAGCAAAGCTGTTTAACTCTAGCCCCCGTATGCATCCCCCGCATGCGTTCCCAGAGGAGGTGCTCTGGCCGGCTTACGTCCGTATCACGGCGCGTGGACAGGAATACGCGGGCAGACCCCAGAGGTAGTGCAATACCGGGCCGACCCGCGGCGGAGGTGGAGCAGGCTTCAAGCATACCACCAACCTCCAAAAATAAGTTTACTATATTGTGTCCAAATAAAACCACATAAATTTGGCGGCGTAGGAGAACCACTATACATATATATATATATATATATATATATATTACAAAGTGCATTTAGTGTAGCGAGCTGGCCTCCATGCGCCTCATTTGTTTTAAATCCTGTTTTACGAATAATGACAGGGGGAAAGAGTGTGGCTACGGCACCTGTGGACGTTGCCTGTGCTTCTGTGGTTATGACGTCACGCGAGTCGGAGGAGCCGGCCAGCTGCATCTGTGGCAGATGCATGGGAAGTGAGTTGACTGCGGCGGTGCTTGTGTCGGCGTAGTGTGGTGCCGCATTCAAATTATGCATTATTTCTCAATATGTGCAGTCTGCGTATGTGGCCTAAACATCTTCGCTGGTAATCCGTCCCCTGTATGCATGTTGCGACCGCCCACGAATTTTTTTAAAATATAGTTAATCTCGCAGCGATGCTGTTAAACAGAGGGTACACTAACGCGGGAGTTTCCGTGTCACTGGATAGAAAACGCTTCGCAAATCTCACGCGCTCTTCGCTCAGTGTACCTCCCTAATATTGTGCATTTATCTAAAGATAGGCTGACAGCCGCATTCTTTGCAGTGCTGGGCTAACTGACTGGGTGCTGACCTACAGCCATGACGCGACGCACAGGATAAGGTCACAGCCGTCATACCCTATAACCATGAGGTCTCACACAGAATAAAAAAAGGTCGCAGGTAAAATGAGCGTACGCGTTTTGTACAGCGCAAAGGACAAATTCTCGGCGTATGCAACGTCGTTAAGAAAGAAGGGCCCAGAAAAGTAATCTGTGAGAAAAAAACACGGAAAAGCTTTTTGCTGACTGCGCTTACGCAGTTCTCTATAGGGTTCCGTTCATGTGCGAACGTTGTTACATAGGCCAAGCAGGCCGATCTTCGAACAACCGCGGCTGGGAGAGCATGCTAACTCACTAAAAGGGTCAATACCTAGTCATTCAGCCCAGTACTGCAAAGGATGCGGCTGGCACCCTACCTGGGGTAAATACTGCTCAATATCAGATATATACATAGAGAAAAGAGCACGTGAGACATGTGAAGCGTTTTTATCCAATCACGTGGAAACTCCTGCGTCAGTGTACCCTCCGTTTTCCTGCATAGCTGCGAGATTAACTATTTATTAAAAACGTGACTGCCTCCTTTGACGACGCACGTGATGCGATGATTTCAACCCTATCCCTGCGCAGATACTGTGTTTCTCTCGGTCTTCTGCGCTGAGCCTGTGTTTTGTCTAAACTGCATTTCCCGCAATAAACCAGTGGCTGTTAGTTCAGCACCTAGTCTGTCGTCATCACTTCGCCCTCTCCAAGCGCTGTCTGTTCCCGTCATAAAGTCTTTCCTAGCATTGTAGGCTATTTCCATCGGGAAAATGGAAATCACATTTCTTGCTTTTCATGTTCGAAGCCTTTCTTTCTTTGTTTATTTTCGTTGTTTTCTCGCTTTTCTTGTTAAAGCTCAACGCCTCATGCGATTGCAAACCTTCCATGTCCACAGAGAACAATAGATGCTTGCCACAAGGCTTCGCTCGCGCGTGCGCGAGCTTAGACTGACATTGTGAAACACAAGTGAATTTACCAACGCACGTCTGCACAAATTGTATCCGTGTCTGCAACTCCGTCTCCCGTCAGGGATACCGCCAGCGTGAGAAACGATTCTGTGCCACCTGTGGCTCGGCGCGGCATTCGCGAACGCCTGTTTCTTCACGATTAGAATGGCCGACAGCTCTGCTTGCGACAACTGTGGCTGCGAAGAGGCGATCGAGCACTTTCTCTGAGACTGTCTGTGATTCCTTCTACCATATTTTATTCCCTTTTACCATTTTCCGAGCACACGGTAGCCAACCGGTATTTACACTGACTGACCTTCCTGTGGCAAAGCTGAGTAGTATTCTAATTTGCACCTTTTTTGTACTTGTACTTTTTATTGCATGCGTGCAATAAATTATTATTATTATTATTATTATTATTATTATTATTATTATTATTATTATTATTATTATTATTATTATTATTATTATTATTATTATTATTATTATTATTATTATTATTATTATTATTATTGTTATCGTCTTAATCGTCGTCGTCGTCGTCATCATCATAATATAAGACGTTAGCAGCGGTTTTTTTTTTCGTATAAGTTGCAATCTGCGTTTATTGAACTTGCACGCATATTTTTACCTGAATCTTCAGTTTGTTGAGTGCCACTTAGCGTCATTTCTTTCGAATGAGAAATGATTCTAAGTTAGGCGTCTGTCACAATCCCAGCGAGTTAGGCGCATTTCTTTCGATTCATGTGTGCGGCTGGTAGAGAATTCTCTCACCCTAAAGCGGTTTATGTCATTTAGCAGTAGTTTAGGGCAAGAACCTCTCACACTAAATTGTGGGGTTCTATGCCGAGAAACTGCACGATGTGCTACGAGGGACTCGGTAGTGGATGAGTGCAGGTTAATTTTGACTATCTGGTGTTCTTCAATGTGCACCCAATGCACGCTACAAAAGCGTTACTGCATTCCACCTCCTTCGGAATGCAGCTGCCGCGGCCGGGATCGTACCCGCGACCTCGTGCTAAGCATCACAACAACATAGCCACAGAGCCGCTATCGGCTTTTGGAAAACAACACGGCAGCGTAAAAGTCTTATAACAGCAGCTCCGACCGATGTAATGACATTTTATTTCGATGGCCAGAAACCACCATCTGTAGCACTTAGCTATGAGTAGAAGTCATCGTTTTCTCGCTGTAGGAGCACGGGCGCTGTGGTGACCGCATAAGAAAAACAAGAGCTTATGTTTTACTCCCCCATACCCCTCTCCACGTGTAGGGTACCAAACTGGACTCAGTCTGGTTAACGTCCCTGCCTGTCCTTCCTCCTTTCTCTCTATCTATCTCTATGTTTGGTATCATATGACTGTACAATACTTGCGCAGGACGAGGGCACCGGTTGAGTTTCGCCCAGCAACTCCCACTCAAAGGCAAGCGATGGCCGCACAGCAACTACGAGGGAACGGTCGTATAACGATGTACGAAGGATCAATGCCAACCTCATTATGTGAACAGATATAACCTGGTTTGTTTACCGGTATATTAAAAGCTTCAAAGGTCGCGCTCGACTGCACTCTGAATATTGACGAACTCGAGGCTGTCGCACCACGGACACAAAAGCCGAACGCATTGGCTTTCAACGCACTTTGTAGCGGATTTGTTTTCGCAAGCATCGATAAACGTGAACCCGGCTTGAAACAATCCTCGGCGTCATTAGTTTCGTATTTGTGTCGGACTCAGTTAGTCACGAGTGTGGCGGGCTCCTATCGTGAGCTTTAAGTTTAAAAGTTATCGCAATGCATCTACTGTCGCTGCGATAAATTTTCATAATGACTGACCTGACACAGAGGCTGCCTTCTTTATTTTCACGAATACTGCAGCTGTTGTTTTTCTGTCGTGCATATTTCCAGCACATCTTGCACAGCGCCCTCTCGTGTCATTGATATCTGTTCGTCAGCCATTGTTTATTCGCATGTTGTAACTATTGGCCGCTTCCTCGCGCTCTGTGATGGGATCAACAAACTTTGAATAAATAGATCATTTAGTTTCGTACTTACGAACTTTTTAAATGATCGGCCATAAAAATGAACGGGGTTCGTATGCACAGAAACAAGTACCGCTCATTTGTATGCAGTATGTTCGTTTGACGATTGATTGGTATATTATATCGAAAGCTACTACTAACGACGGTATTTTGCTATTAAGAAGTTCAGATGTCCAAAGCAAAAGCAAATAATAATAATTAGAATGGAAGTTTTGAAACATTTACTCATACGGTGGGCGCAGCTAAGAGACTGTTATGAACAGACAGTTATGAGCCTTGGAACGTGCACTAGCTCGCGGGCTGAGCATCGAAGATTTGGCATGCTGCTGCTATTACACGGTAAAATAATGAAATCCACTTCCTGTGAATGGGAATAGTCATGGATGCCCGTGCAGGCTGACGCAAATGTGTGGCAATATTGCGACGGTGTTAATGGCACGACGAGGACAGCGCAACGGAAGAGCACTGATACACCAAATAAACCGTACGTAGAGCACTTAGCTGCACTGTAGAAAAAAAAAAACTTAACTGGCGGGAACTTTTACAAATACTGAAAAACCATTTATTTTCGCTCGTCTCTAATTTACGCAAATTTCAGGACGGGAAAATGTCATAAAATTTAAGGACACCGACATCCCTAAGAATTGTCAGCACTATGCTGAAAACTAAAATTTATTTTTCCGCCCAGTTCTGCTGACTGTACTCTCTGAAACGCGGCGTATTCAATTCGCTGAGGTGTGCCAGATTGCGCTATGTCTGTCTTTCTTGCGGCCGAAGTGAGCCGCATGGCACAAGCCCGAAATCGCGAAGTTTACTAGTCGCGAATGTTCATACAGTCCCCAAGTCACAAACAATTTGAACCATGACGTTATAGGATTTTACAGTAGATGAACAAATATATCGAATGTAGAGAACATTTCGTCCTGAGATGATTGTTTTCTCGTCCCGCATAAAACAAAAGAAAAACTTGCGACAAAACTCATCTCACTATGGCCGTCGACGGTAATGAGTTACCATTGCATCAATATAGTGACACGACGTATTGCCACCGTCGAAACTAGTCATGTTTGAGCCATGCGCTGCAGCAAAACTCCTCTTTCAGGCTTTCCTAAGAACACTCGACGCCATCTAGCGCCGCCGCCGCGAAGCCTGCGAACGCTGGCAAACACGTCACGCTGCAACCGCGCTCCTTTCTCGAGCTCCTTTCCGGACGCGTTGCGCCATGTAGCCGAACTTCCGGGAAGTCCGAGGCTAGAAGCGTGACACACCTTTGCCTGCGAACGCTGAGATCTAGTCACTCGCTTGCCACACCCTCAGGGACACATACCCAATGACCCAAGTTGGCGAGACGTTTATTGAAGAGCGGCACGTACCCAATTCGTTCCCGGTGCTGCTCGCTAAAGCATTGGTGTGAAAGGTGCTCATTGAGAAATGGCAAATACCCAGTGCTGTTCCGACGCAGCCTGCTAGCGTGTCCGGTTGCTGTCATTAAGGCACCCTTGTGACGTGGGTTTGATTCCTCCCAGCATCGGATAAATTTAAGGCATCTTTTTCGTTATTGTAAAGGGGCACACTCCCAGTGGCACATGCGCCGTACTGCAACTCGGCGTCAAGAAGTTTCTTCAAGCAGCGGTACCTACCCAACCGTATGTACACAATGCCACTTACTCAGTGACCCAGTTTGGTCCGATGGATGATGTCGAACCCATTTACCTCAGCAGAGCAGCGCGAAGCGCTATCCATTTGACCACTGCTATAACTAGTGATTCAAGTTGGCGGGTAGATGGATGGATGGATGGATGGATGGATGGATGGATGGATGGATGGATGGATGGATACGGACGGACGGATGGACATGGACGAATGGATGGATATGGACGGACAGATGTACGGATGGGCGGATACGGAAGGATATGGACGGACGAACGGGTGGATGGATGGATGGATGGATGGATGGATGGATGGATGGATGGATGGATGGATGGATGGATGGATGGATGGATGGATGGATGGATGGATGGATGGATGGATGGATGGATGGACGGACGGACGTACGGACGGACGGACGGACGGACGGACGGACGGACGGACGGACGGACGGACGGACGGATGGATGGATGGATGGATGGATGGATGGATGGATGGATGGATGGATGGATACCAGAAAGTACGTGAAGTACGCAAAGAATCCTAACGGCAATCATAAGCAGCATACATATAACGGTGTAATAAACTCGGAGTATCGTAGGTCCATAAACTTCGGTTATTAATTTACAAGCTATGCATTCTCTAAAAATGCAGTCCATTAAATAAATGTTTCCCGGATGAGCACATGCAATGTACCTCTAGTTCGGCATTCTCACTTCATCAGAGGTGAGACACCTGTTGGCTAGTAGATGTTCGCATTCTAGAATACATACGATTCTGTA